>NW_003303751.1:1021430-1098419 GCF_000142945.1 Phytophthora infestans T30-4
CGGTCTTGTTGGCTCAAACCAGCACGTCTTTCTTGTAGTCGGGCTCTCTCTTGCTCGCGTCGCTCGTTAAGCTGCTGTCCGCGCAATTGAGCTCTACGGGCGCGTTTGCGTTCAGCGTCTTTCTTCCTGGTACGATCACGCTGAGAGAGCGTCATATTGGCTCTTCTCGTACGGGCTCTCTCAGTATCACTGGCACGACGGCATTCTATGTGGGATCGTATATCGCTATCTCTGTTTCCGCGAACGCGCTGTCCAGGCGAGACAGGGATCCGCTCTTGAACAGGAGCTGGGGGTATTAAAAGCACTGCCAATGAAGCCACCTCGGTAGCTCCCGCTTAATACGCTGCCTTCATCTGGGCTGCAAAGCGGCGCTGATGTACCGCAGGCTCGGACTCTTCCGTCTTCTCCTCCTGCTCTTCAGTATGATAAGCTGGAACTTCCGTCGCTTCTGTGACTTCGGTCTCGTCTTGGTGCACGCTGAGGGCCTTCAGCTCTTTGTTCAAGTCGTAGCGTTTCTTCTTGCGCTTGGTCTGACGTCGTTTTCGTGCATTTCCTCTTGGATGGGTGTCGCGTTAATGCGTTCATTCTTGCGCAGACCCTCCTCCAGCTCCTCACGGGTCCTTTTCCGCTTAGTTCGAGCCATAGTTCTGCGAACACGTAAACGTGACGCGTTAGACAATGTCTAAGTACACCGCACGTAGCAGTAGGTTTTCATAGAGTAGTGTGTTGGAATACGCGTACTACCCGGGATTGCTTGCCCCCATCAAGGTTATCTCCGATCACTTATCCCACAGTCACGGGCCGTGAGGCCCGGAGCGGTTTTTAGTTTGCAAATTGTGCAGTCGAATCTTCAGGGTTGGGCCCCCGGATAGTACTGTAGCTTGAGGTGCGATATCATTTTGCCAAATAGCGGCCGTTAATTGCAAAGGCTGGTTTATTGATAGGATATTACAGCCCCCATCCCATCTGTCGGTTAAAAAGAGGCCAGTTACGGTACCCCTCCTGACCAACTGCACGCACGCAATGTGCGTGCCCATCAATAACCATTAACGACCGGCTCAACTGGTTCGCTGTCGGGTTTGCGGTCAATGGACCAGGTGCCAAATGTGCTCTCGCGCAGAGTGGGCGGTGGGATAAAGCCCCAAGAACCCAGAGGGCTTTAGGACTAAATCCCCTTAGCACGGCTACCTACTTGCAGGATAAAATCCCGCAAGTTATAAGCTACCCCCTAAGCAGCCCCAGGAACCTCGGACTATCTGTGTATGTGTGTCTTGCTAGCTACTAATGCAAACTAACATGCATACACGCAGCGTACCTTGCGTAACGTGGCGTTCCGCGGCTTCCATTTTGAAAATGGGGGCAAAATGAAATTTGAACGGTGCATTTAAGTACGATGTGTAGACCACATATAATATGTACACCACATATTGCAATATTAGCGAATCGAGGCCGCCTTCGCTGCGCTCGGCAGCCAGTAGAACGCGCGTATTTGCGTTACATTTATTAACCCTAGCCCGTTACGGACGGACGGACGGACGCACACCACACTCCAGTAGGGGGGTAAGACTAGCCGTTCGCCGCCGCTACGCGGCGGAGTGGCATGGTTTGTTGGAGATGCGGTTTCGGCGAATTTACGTGCTTCTTGGTGTCGCGTACTTTGTTAGCGTCGTTCACCCCAGTACGTCGTGGCTTCGTGTACTTAACCACTTACCATTCCGTAGTCTCATGTGGACCCGTATAATATCGTTGTTAGGTACGCTTCCGTTAACCCGTACTAAAGGTTGGATGTCATGCTCTACAGTGGCCGGCGCTCTTCGTGATTCCCTGGCTTCGTGGCTCCCTGCTCACCCGTGGCCCACGCTGCTTAGTGATTATCCTGGATTTGTGGACTCATTCTCTCACAGTGCTTAGTGGTTGTGCGCTAGCTCCTTTGGTCTCATGCGCTCCCGTAGTACGACCCTCTTTCGTGGCTGCTAGATATTATGTGTTTTCAAGGGTTTACGTGGATTCCACAGGCTTCGTGTCCATAATCATTCATGGTCACGTTCCATTTCTGGTACCCTCGCCAATGAGTGATCTTCCCAAGTTTTCTGTCACCTGTGTGCCGCGCACCCCTGTGGTGGCTCCATCTACCGCGTTATCGCGCTATCGTGCAATCGCAATGTGGTTATGCTGTATATGCTATCGTGATCGCACAATTTATATGTTTTGCCAAAGGTATCGCGTTCTACGATGGTTCCGTGCTCCGCGGTGTGCAATCGTGGTCTCCAGAAGCGTTTCCCATCGATTTGTCGGCCGTCCGGGTAAACGTGTTTTAATGAAGTATCGTCCTCAGTGGCCCGGCGATCTCAAGTTCTACAGTGCTATCGTGCTCAGTGAGTTCCCGTGGCTGTTGGTTCTCCCATGTACTAGTGGCTGTCCCATCGTCCATGCTATCATGCTATCTCTTGGTGTCGCGGATGGTCTGTCGTCCAAGCTTTCGCTATCTACAGTAGTATCGCGGTACCCAGTGAGCTCCGGCTCTACCCTGGTATCGTGTTTCAATACTCGACAACCTCCCGTTAATGGTCTTCCGCGGCTTCATGTTTGGTCAGTCGACTGCGCTCCGTGTTCTACCGTGGTGCGATGAGAGAATTGCTGTCCGTGCACTCTTAGCGCTACGCCCTCTACCGTGGCTTTGAACGTGCGTGCTCTTTCGTAGCCCGTGCATCCCGGCATGCTGGGGTGTCTACGTATTAAGTTCCCTTCTGTGGCCCGTACGCTCCCGTCATATTCTTGTCCTTCTGCCTTTTTTTATGGCTGCGTGCACTTCCATCTTTCACGCTACGTAAAACACTTCGTGGTTTGCATCGGCTAAGTCCTCTATCATCGTCCATGACCTTCCGTGCTTCGTGTTGCTCTTCTATCCCATCATCTACATAGCGTGGGTCGGTGTTCCTTCGTGTTTCGTGTTCTTGCTGAGTCACGTGCCTCCGCGCCAGCTGAATCACAAACGCTGTTCCGATTTTGTTTGATGTACACAACATATATTGTTAGAAAGATCACACAATATCTTAAGGTCGCACACTACGTGTGCAAATACAGAGGAAGATTATACTTTTTCCCGGGGGCAGTGTATGGTGCAGGGTAAGCCACAATAATTTTTTTTAAGTTTTCACATTATTATTAATAGTAATACAATTTTTATTTATTATAAAACGCTGATATAATTATTATGTGTACTGATATTACAAATAGCTGCAAGCAAAAATATGAAATGTCGTAATAGTACTACTCAAAACAGTATTGAAATTAAATTCATTAGAAAAGTACTACGAAGTCTAAAACATCATTCTATATCCAATAAGTACTAAAGTTTCGATTGAGGCCGAACTATAAGTCACCAGGACCTACAAAAGTTTGCAGCGGCTCCTACGACGATATTGTATGTGTGTGCTCGTCGGCGCTATTTAATTATGCTAACTAACGCGTACACAGGGAGCGCCCTTCGCATGAGGTGGCGGCCCACAGTTGAAAATAAGGCAAAATAAATTTGAACGGTGCATTTAAGTACGATGTGTAGACCACATATAATGTGTCCACCACATATTGCAATTTTAGCGAATCGAGGCCGCCTTCGCTGCGCTCGGCAGCCAGTAGAACGCGCGTATTTGCGTTACATTTATTAACCCTAGCCCGTTACGGACGGACGGACGGACGGACGCACACCACACTCCAGTAGGGGGGTAAGACTAGCCGCTCGCCGCCGCTACGCGGCGGAGTGGCAGGTTTTAGTCCCAGGGGAAATGGTCTCCCGCCTTCGCTGCGCTCCGGCGTAAGCATGATTTATGTAAACGTGATGTATTAAATGCATATGAAAATGAACATTCCTACTCCGAACCAAAGATCTGCCTGTAGACAATGTTCTGGGCGTAGACCCCATCCTCCTCCTCCAGCTTTGGGTACTCGACCAGCGCCTTGAATCTTGATCTTGAAGTAACTCGCGACATCGCAACGTACAGCTGCCCGTGGGAGAAGCAAGGCGTAGCAAGATACAGCCCTAAGTACTGTACCGTTTGGCCTTGCGCCTTGTTAATCGTCATCGCAAAGGCCGGTTGGACAGGAAACTGCTTGCGTCTCAAATGAAACGGAAAGCTCCGAATATCTCCGTCACTGATGAAAACAATGCGGGGAATCAACACATGTTTCCCTTGTCGCTCACCTGTCATGATTGTGGCGTGGGTGACATGTGGCTTGAGAGCCACAATTCGAAGCCGTGTTCCGTTGCACAGCCCTAGATCTGGATTCAGGTTCCGCATCATCATGATAGGCATTCCTACCTTGAGGGTCAACTTGTGGGGAGGCATTCCACTGATATTCATCGAGTGGAGTACCTCCTGCTCGAAGGAATTGCCGTCACCGTCGTCTTGTACAGAATCGGAAGACATGTATTCCCGCGTCTGTCCAGTTAGTCGATCGGTCACCGCTTCATTGATGCGGTGCACGATTGCGTTCGTGGTCGTGAGGATCGTACGGTTAGCGAAATACTCATCGGTAGCAATTTCGGGGTTGTTAATCTCGCCATACATCTCGTCGATGATCCGATCCATGCCTCTTGGAATAACACCAGGACGAATTTCCTGGTCCTCATCCTCAGGCACAGGTGGATTCTCAATTAGCATATCGCGCGGGATCTTCATGTAATCTCTTCCTAGGGAAGGACTTACATCATGCCTCCCCTCCCCGACTTGCAGCAGGAACTCGGAGAATGCAGCCATTTCCTCAGCCGTGTCTGCAGTATCAGCTGTGCGCACTCGCATGTTTTCCGTAAGACGGAACGTCTGGAATTGGGGCCACAGCCCAGACGACTTGAGGCAAGCGTCAATTGTCTCTACGGGTGTTCCATTCTTAACGACCGGGAGAATCTGGCGGAAATCTCCCGAAAGTACAAACACTTTCCCCCCAAAAGTCTCGGTATCGCTGTCAAGTATGTCCCGCAGTGTTCTGTCTACTGCCTCGAATGCGTGGCGATGGGCCATAGGTGCTTCGTCCCAAATAAATAAACTTGCATGCTTGATCAACTCCTGAATATGGGAGTTCTTCCTGATACCGCACGTCGAGCTCTCGTTCAATTTCAAAGGGATCTTGAATGTAGAATGAGCTGTCCTACCACCCATGAGCAAGAGCGAGGCAATACCGCTAGACGCCACAGCGATGGCGATTTTCCCCGAGAGTCTGACTTTGGCCAGTATGTTTCGAAGCAGTGTAGATTTTCCAGTACCACCCGGACCATCGACAAAAAATAACTTATTGCCTTCCTTCGGGCATTCAACCGCTTCAATAATCTGGTCGTAAACCACTCGCTGTCCTTCGTTTAGCTGATCTTCTGTGCTTACAATTGCCTCCAAAGCTGACGCATCGTATCCAGTGAGCTCACGTCGTAGTAATCCGTTTTGGCGAAGCGATTCACGAACCAATGTTGGGAACGACCCCAACTGAGGAAGCTCGTCGAAGTCAGCTACCGCATACCCACTCGCTTGAAGTAGTTCTTGAATGCTCATCAGCGTTTCAAATTCGATCAGCGCCGACTTGAAGGGGTCCATCAAAGCCTGATGTTTGCGTGCGAAGTCTTGGGAAAGATCCGCGAAGAACCGATCCCATAGAACACCAACATTTGCTGGAGCTGAATACACCAGAATGGTGACGAAGAGCTGGCGTAGCTGATACGGCATTTGGAACTCAGCTGCTTCCCTCAAACACGAAACCCACTCGTTATCATTCTCCAAGTAGCCAGCTTCCCGCGCCGCAATTTGGAATGTGGGGCAGACAATCCCGTTAGCCGTTCTCAAGTCTTCAAACGACGTTGGACCTCTACGCTGACAGAGCAGTAGCCGAAGATAGAAGCGCTCCATATCGTGAGGGGACACGTGAATCATGCGACCAACGGCAGCTTGATACTGTTTCCTGCGGACCCACCTTTTCGGTTGACCTTTCTCCGGCGCTTTCCAGCAGAACTCTTTAGGGATGTCCTGATACAACATCGTCCTGGCAATATGATTCTGAGGTTCTTCACTCGCACACAACTCAAAGAATCTGGTCAGCATCGTGTGACTACCACGTTCCAAAACCGCCTCCGGGTTTTCCGTCTCGCGAAAGCAAATCGTCTGGCCTGACTCGAGATGAACCGCTAGCTGTGTCACCGCATGGGTTTTCCCCTGAATCGTGAAATCGAGAAGGCGCATGCAAGCTTCCACCGGAGAAATGTACCGGGCGCTCAAGAAACGTAGAATCTCATTTGGTTCTCGACGCGCACTCTGCTGCCCTCCTCGGACTTCTTCCACAGTGAGTATAGCCATGTTGGGTCCTTTGTACACATACTTGTACAGGTATTTAACCGCAGTAATATCCGTGCACACTTCGACATTGATGTGGCAGTTGTACTTTTGGGATAAGTACGGGTTGTACGGTACAACCCACTGGTTGATCGTCGCATTGTCGTATTCCCTGCCTTTGAACTTTAGAACACCTTCTTGCCGTTGACGTCGTCTGTACACTGGATAACCATTGGCATTGGCTTGTGTAACTTCTGCCAAGGGCTTCGGATACCCCTTGGTGCACTTGCCGTCCTTCATACACGCGCAGGAAGGGTTTGCAGGCCCGCATGGACCATGAAGCATGCATGACATGACCGTCTCATTCAGCTGAGGGTTTGTATTCTTATCTGGGATCTCAGCGCATACCATCTTGTCTACGATCTCGCGCGTTCGAGGTTTGTCTTCGTCAGCCAGAATAATCAATACGTGAGCGTGACATATTAGCTCGTCTCGTGCGAGCTCTCTCTGCATCGCTGGTACGTTCAAGTTCTTTCTGAGACAATGTTCTGTCGGCTCGTCTTTCGCGAGCTCGTTGCGCAGCTGACACTGGAATCGCTTCTTGAACAGGAGCTGGGGGTATTAAAAGCACTGCCAATGAAGCCACCTCGGTAGCTCCCGCTTGATACGCTGCCTCCATCTGGGCTGCAAAGCGGCGCTGATGTACCGCAGGCTCGGACTCTTCCGTCTTCTCCTCCTGCTCTTCAGTATGATAAGCTGGAACTTCCGTCGCTTCTGTGACTTCGGTCTCGTCTTGGTGCACGCTGAGGGCCTTCAGCTCTTTGTTCAAGTCGTAGCGTTTCTTTCCGCGCTTGGTCTGACGTCGTTTTCGTGCATTTCCTCTTGGATGGGTGTCGCGTTAATGCGTTCATTCTCGCGCAGACCCTCCTCCAGCTCCTCACGGGTCCTTTTCCGCTTAGTTCGAGCCATAGTTCTGCGAACACGTAAACGTGACGCGTTAGACAATGTCTAAGTACACCGCACGTAGCAGTAGGCTTTCATCGAGTAGTGTGTTGGAATATGCGTACTTCCCGGGATTGCTTGCCCCCATCAAGGTTATCTCCGATCACTTATCCCACAGTCACGGGCCGTGAGGCCCGGAGCGGTTTTAGTTTGCAAATTGTGCAGTCGAATCTTCAGGGTTGGGCCCCCGGATAGTACTGAAGCTTGAGGTGCGATATCCTTTTGCCAAAAGGCGGCCGTTAATTGCAAAGGCTGGTTATTGATAGGATATTACAGCCCCCATCCCATCTGTCGGTTAAAAGAGGCCAGTTACGGTACCCCTCCTGACCAACTGCACGCACGCAATGTGCGTGCCCATCAATAACCATTAACGACCGGCTCAACTGGTTCGCTGTCGGGTTTGCGGTCAATGGACCGGGTGCCAAATGTGCTCTCGCGCAGAGTGGGCGGTGGGATAAAGCCCCAAGAACCCAGAGGGCTCTGGAACTATATCCCCATAGCACGGCTACCTACTTGCAGGATAAAATCCCGCAAGTTATAAGCTACCCCCTTAGCAGCCCCAGGAACCTCGGACTATCTGTGTATGTGTGTCTTGCTAGCTACTAATGCAAACTAACATGCATACACGCAGCGTACCTTGAGTGTCGTGGCGCTCCGCGGCTTCCGTTTTGAAAATGGGGACAAAATGAAATTTGAACTGTGCATTTTAAGTACGATGTGTAGACCACATATAATGGGTACACCACATATTGCAAGTTTAGCGAATCGAGGCCGCCTTCGCTGCGCTCGGCAGCCAGTAGAATGCGCGTATTTGCGCTACATTAATTAACCCTAGCCGCGGACGGAATGACGGACAGACACACGTCAGACCACACTCCACTAGAGGGGTAAGACTAGCCGTTCGCCGCCGCTACGCGGCGGAGTGGCATGATTTGTTGGAGATGCGGTGGCCGCAAATCTAAGTGTTTTGTGGTGTCGCGTGCTTTGTGAGCGTCGTTCACCCCACTACATCGTGGCTTCGTGTACTTAACGATTTACCTTTCCGAGTCTCATCCGGCCCCGTATAATATCGTGGTTTCGAACGTTCTGGTTATCCTGTAGTACAGGTTGGATGTCATGTTCTTTAAATGGTATGCGCTGTTCCGAGCTCTTCCTGGCTTCGTAGTTCCCTGCACACCCGTGCTTAGTGGTTATGGGCCCTCTCTCTTGGGCTCATGCTCTTTAGTACGGCCTTTTTGTAACAGCTAGCTTTTTCTCTGTTCTCAAACGTTTACGTGGGTTGCACCGGTGTTGTGGTACACAGTCTTTCGTGACCGTTGGCCTCCCAACGCCGGTACTCTAGCCGAAAGGTGCTCTTCCGTGATTGGTGCCTCCACGCAGTCGTGTTGTTCCGTCGCTCCTCTATCGTGCTCGCCTGGTGAGCTTCATCGACCGCGTTATCACGCTATCGTGCAATCGCGGTGTTGTAATGATATTTATGGTATTGTGCTCGCGTAGTGCATCTGCGTTGCCCGTGTTATCGCGCTCTACAATAGCATCGTGCTCCATGGTGTGCAATCGTGGTCACCCCGAGCCCCCCCCCGTGTATTTTCTGGCTGGTCCGCCGTCGGTGCAATCGAGCTCTCATGTTCTACTGTCCTCAGTAGCTAGGTAAGCTCAGGTTCTACATGGATATCGTGCTCCGCGGCCCATTAATTTTCCGTCTATAGCTCCAGTGGCTACATGTTCTATCATGGTTTAGTGGTGGGCCCATCATCCATGCTATCGTGCTATATCGTGGTGTCGTGGTTGGTCTGTCGCCCTTGCTTTCGCAAGGTACAGTAGTATTGCGTTCCCCAGAGAGCTCCGATTCTACCCTAATAGCGTGTTCCAATGCTTGGTGATCTCCCGTTTATGGTCTACCGTGGCTTCATATTTGATCGGTCTACTATGCTCCGTATTTTACAATGGTAATATAGAATAATTCCTGTCCGTGCACGCTTAGCGTTATGTGCTCTACCGTGGCTTCGAACGTGCGTGCTCTTCCGTAGCCGTGCTTTTCAGCATGCTGGGGTGTCTATATATTAGCTCCCTTCCGAGGCCCGTACGCTCCCGTCATATTCTTGTCCTTCTGTCCTTTTCATAGCTGTGTGCTCTTCCGTCTTCCACGCTACGCATACAACTTTGTGGTTTGCATCGGCTAAGGCTTCTTTCATCGTCCATCCTTCCGTGCTTCGTGTTGCTCTTCTATCCCAGCGTCTACATAGTGTGGGTTGGTGTTCCTTCCTATTTCGTGTTCTGCTTAGTCACGTGCAACCGCGCTAACTTAGTCACAATCGCGGTTCCCAACATATCTTGTTGGAAAGTTCGCACAATATCTGAAGGTCGCACCCTACGCGCGCAAATACAAACGAAGATGACACTTTATCCCGCAGGCAGTGTGGGGTGCAGGGGTGTAAGCCACAATAGTCATATTTAAAGTTTTCACATTATTAATAATAGTAATACAGTTGCTATTTATTATAAAACGCTGATATAATTATTATGTGTACTGATATTACAAATAGCTGCAAGCAAAAATATTAAATGTCGTAATAGTACTACTCAAAACAGTATTGCTAGTATTTTTATTAGAAAAGGACTACGAAGCCTAAAATATCATTCTAAAACCAATAAGTACTAATGTTTCGATTGAGGCCGAAATATGAGTCAACAAAGCCTACAATTTTTTTCAACAGCTCCTACGACGATATTGTATGTGTGTGCACGTCGGCGCCTTTTAATTATGCTAACTAACGCGTACACAGGCAGCGCCCTTCGCGTGAGGTGGCGGCCCACAGTTGAAAATGGGGCAAAATGAAATTTGAGCGGTGCTGTTAAGTGCGAGGTGTAGACCACATACAATGTGTCCACCACATAATGCCGATTTTAGCGAATCGAGGCCGCCTTCGCTGCGCTCGGCAGCCAGTAGAATGCGCGTATTTGCGTTACATTTTAGAACCCTACCCCCGGACGGACTGACAGACGGACGGACAACACACTCCACTAGAGAGGTAAGACTAGCCGTTCGCCGCCGCTACGCGGCGGAGTGGCATGGTTTGTTGGAGATGAGGTGGCCGCAACTTTAGTGCTTCTTGGTGTCGCGTGTTTTGAGAGCGTGGTTCACCCCAGTAGGTCTTGGCTTCGTGTACTCAACCACTTACCATTCCGTAGTCTCGTGTGGACCCGTATAATATCGTTGCTTCGTACGCTTCCGTTACCCCGTACTACAGGTTGGATGTCATGTTCCGTGATCTTCCTGGCTTCGTGATTCCCTTCTCGCCCGTGGCTTACGCTGCTTAGTGATTGTCTTGGATTTGTGGACTCATTCTCTCACAGTGCTTCGTGGTTGTGTGCTAGCTCCTTTGGTCTCATGCGCTCCCGTACGACGACCCTCTTTCGTGGCAGCTAGATATTCCGTGTTCTCAACGGTTTACGTGGATTCCACAGGCTTCGTGTCCATAATCATTCATGGTCGATAGCGTTCCATTTCTGGTATTGTGCTCTCTACTCAAAACTTGACTGTCTGATTTATTAATCACCCGCGCTGAATGGCCTATGAAATCGTTCATCCTACCATACATCACACGGAAACATTACATGCGACAGGTTTCCACACACTGCAAGCTTAGAGCAGAGCGCATCGGCAACGCTTCCCGTGTCAGCAAACGGTAATGGATCTCCGATCTAACGTCTCGCCTGGTAGCGCAAGAGGACCCCCGCCAACGGGTGCTGCATCAGCTGATCGTGCACGCTGTGGTGGTCGAACACGTGTATCGCCACATTCGGCCCGTGTATCTCCATATCCTGAGCGTACTCGGACGCCAACGGAGACTCACCCAGGTCCAATACGACGGCGTAAACCTTCAGGCCGAGAAGCACTGCCAGCGACCACGACTGGGGCATACTCAACCCCGGGTCCAGTGTCATCTGCAGCCCAATGAGCGTCACTTCTTGGAGCAGCAAGATCACCTGGTGAATCAGCTCAAGCTCGATCTTCTCCAGCCCCCTGGTACAGCTAGACAGCCGCGGACTCCACGTTTCACACGACGTAGAACATCACCCCGAGCTGCATCTCCTGTTGGTCAACCTGAGCAGCAGATACCAGCATCCCAGCGGACGCTACTTCGCATCAATATCAGCTTGTGGTTCAACCTAAGTTGCAGCTGGTGAGTTTTGACCAATCATATCTAATTGTTTTTTTTAGACTATTCGTCAATCACCCTCGGTATCCAATTTTCACTGGAATGGACAATACCCTCGCCAATGGGTGATCTTCCGAAGTTTCTGTCACCTGTGTGCCGCGCACCCCAGTGGTGGCTCCATCTACCGCGTTATCGCGCTATCGTGCAATCGCAATGTGGTTATGCTGTCTATGCTATCGTGATCGCATAGCATAGATGTTTCGCCAATGTTATCGCTTTCTACGATGGTTCCGTGATCCGCGGTGTGCAATCTTACCCCCCTAGTGGAGTCTGACGTGTGTCTGTCCGTACGTCCGTCCGTAACGGGCTAGGGTTAATCATCCTCACGCTAATACGCGCGTTCTACTGGCTGCCGAGCGCAGCGAAGGCGGCCTCGATTCGCTAAAATTGTAATATGTGGTGTACATATTATATGTGGTCTACACATCGTACTTAAAAGCACCGTTTAAATTTCATTTTGCCCCCATTTTTAACGCTGGAGCGCCACCTCACGCAAAGGGCGCTGCGTGTGTGCGGGTTAATTTGCATTGGTAGGCTTTGCCGACGTGAACACCGGTACTATTATATCGTCGTAGGCGCTGTTGATTTTTTTAGACCCTGGCGACACCACTGGATCGCATTTTAGCAAAGTAGTAATTCAACACTTCGAAATACTTAGTTTAATACTTTTAAAAAATATTACTAATTTAATAAAAACGTTTCTAATAAAACATTTCTCCAATGGAACGTTTACCTCCCATGTGCTCGACGTGCCAGGCGGTCATTGTGCACCCCCCGCTCGAGCCAGACGGTCTCGGGCTGCAGCTCCGGCTGTGCGCCTGTTGCGAACAATTCTTAGCATGGGATGCATTTGCACAGGGCCAGGCTCGAGCGGGTGCCCGCAGGTGCATCGCGTGCGCCTCTGGTTCATACAGCCAGGCGTTTTGGCACCGCCCACGCACACCAGAACCGAAGCCAGCCACTGATTCGCGCCAACAAAGCCTGGCCTTAGTTGCCGCCGCTATGGGGCCCCCACAACCGCCGCGGCGTGTTGTCCAGGAGCGCATTAATCGCCGCCGTCGTCGCTGGAAACCTCGCCAGCGCAACAAACATCCACGTAATCACCAGAAAAACTGATTGGCTAAAAATAAACGTTTTCCATTGGTCACAATTACTTTCGTGTTTAGGTGCGTTGTATGGGAGCTTAGGACAGGGCGTGAGCCTAGGAGAAGGTGCGAGCTTATCGAACTGGATTTGTAGGGCAGAAAGAAACAGTATGTACGATGGAGGGGAAACAAATATGGACACAGAGCTACAAAGCACGGAAGCGGGCCGATGCAATTAACATGTAAATCTATGAAAGCACTGAGAGTCACGGACTCTGTTAGACTTTCTACCTAAAACCGGGCTAGAACACGTAGCTGCTACAGAGCACGGAAATCACCTACGATACAACACGGTAGACCACGAAGCACGGTAAAATACGAAGCACAAACGGCAGATCAACCGGGACACCACAAGATAACTAGATAGTATGGTCTGGGCCACTATGCCATGGGAGAACGCAGCCGCGGAGCTATAGTCAGAAAATCTTCGAGCCGCGGAGATCGATACAAGTGTAGAACCTGAGCTTACCGAGCCACGGAGAACCGTAGTACATGGGAACACGATTTAACGGACGTCGGACCAGCCACAAAAAACACGAGGGGGGGAGAGGGAGGGGGCACGTGTGGGGTGGCCATGATTGCACACCGTGGAGCACGATGCCATTGTAGAACACGATAACACGGGCAACGCAGATGCACTACGCGAGCACAATACCATAGACAGCATTACTACACCGTGATTGCACGATAGCGTGATACCGCGGTCGATGACACTTCATCAGGAGATCACGATGCACGGGCGACAGAACCACGACTGCATGGAGGCACCAAAGCACGGAATAGCACCCTTTGGTTAGAGCACCGGCGATGGAAGGCCAACGGTCACGAAATAGTATCTACCACGAAGCCAGTGCAACCCACGTAAACGTTTGAGAGCGGAAAACAGTTAGCTTTAACGAAAAGACCGTACTAAAGAGCATGAACCCACAAGAGAGAGGACAGAACCGCTGAGCAGCGTGGGCCATGGGTGAGCAGGAACCTCGAAGCCGGGAAGAGCACGAAAGAGCATGGACCATTGAAGAAAACAACACCCAACCGGTAGTACGGGGTAACGGAAACGTTCCAAACCACGATATTATACGGGGCCGAATGAGACTACGGAAAGGCAAGTGGTTAAATACAGGATGCCAAGATCTACGGGGTGAACCACGCTCTTAAAACACGCGACACCAAGAAGCACTAAGGTTGCGGCCACCTCATCTCCAACAAACCATGCCACTCCGCCGCGTAGCGACGGCGAACGGCTAGTCGTGTTCTCTAACAGCGTTTCCCCGCGACTTTGTGGCTGGCCGGCCGTCCGGGTAAACGTGTTTTATTGAAGTGTCGTCCTCAGTGGCAAGGCGATTTAAGGCTCTACAGTGCTATCGTGCTGAGTGGCTCGGTGATTTCCTGTGGCTGCTTGTTCTCCCATGTTGTAGTGGCTGTCCCATCGTCCATGCTATCGTGATATCTCTTGATGTCGCGGTTGGTCTGCCGCCTAAGCTTTCGTTATCTACAGTAGTATCGCGCTCCCCAGTGAGCTCCGGTTCTACCCTGGTATCGTGTTTCAATACTCGACAACCTCCCGTTAACGGTCTTCCGCGGCTTCATGTTTGGTCGGTCGACTGTGCTCCGTGCTCAACCGTGGTGCTATGGGAGAATTTCTGTCCGTGCACTCTTGCCGTTACGTGTTTTACCGTGGCTTCGAGCGTGCGTGCTCTTCCGTAGCCCGTGCTTTTCAGCATGCTGGGGTGTCTATGTATTTAGTTCCCTTCCGTGGCCTGTACGCTCCCGTCATATTCTTGTCCTTCTGTGTTCTCATGGCTGCGTGCACTTCCATCTTTCACGCTACGTAAAACACTTCGTGGTTTGCATCGGCTAAGTCTTCTATCATCGTCCATGACCTTCCGTGCTTCGAGTTGCTCTTCTATCCCATCGTGTTTCGTGTTCTTGCTGAGTCACGTGCCTCCGCGCAAACTTGATCACAAACGCTGTTCCCATTTTGTTTGATGTACGCAACATATATTGTTGGAAAGCTCACATAATATCTTAAGGTCACACACTACGCGCGCAAATACAAAGGAAGGTGATATTTCTTCCGGAGGCAGTGTGGGGTGCAGGGGTGTAAGCCACAATAGTTATATTTTACGTTTTTCACATTATTATTAATAGTAATATAATTGTTATTTATTATCAAACGCTGATATTATAATTATGTGTACTACTACTACAAACGACTGCAAGCAAAAATATGAAATGCCTTGATAATAGTACTAAGAAGAATCATATTGTAAGTTAAGTTAGCACAGCAGTACTACTAAGCCTAAAACAGCATTCTATATCCAATAGGTACTAAAGTTTCGATTGAGGCCGAAATAAAAGGCACCAAAGCCTACACTTTTTTTCAGCATCTCCTACGACGATATAGTACATGTGTGCTTATCGGCGCCTTTTAATTATGCTAACTAACGCGTACACAGGCAGCGCCCTTTGCGTGGCCTTGCATACCGCAGCTGAAAATGAGAGCAAAATGAAATTTAAGCGACGCTTTTAAGTACGATGTGTAGTCCACATATATTGTGTACAAAACACAATACCGATTTTAGCCAATGGGGGCCGCCTTCGCTGCGCTCGACAGCTTTTTAGCGAATCGAGGCCGCCTTCGCTGCGCTCGTCAGCCAGTAGAACGCCCGCATTAGCGTGAGTTTTATTAACCCTACCCTCGGATGGACGTACGGACAGACACACGTCAGACTCCACTAGAAGGGAAAGACTAGCCGTTCGCCGCCGCTACGCGGCGAAGTGGCATGGTTTGTTGGAGATGCGGTGGCCGCAAATTTAAGTGCTTCTTAATGTCACGTACTTTGTTAGCGTCGTTCACCCCAGTAGATCTTGGCATCGTGTATTTAACCACTTGCTTTTCCGTAGTCTCATTCGGCCCCGTATAATATCGTGGCTTGGAACGTTTCCGCTACCCCGTATTACAGGTTGAATGTCGTGTTCTTCAATGGGCTGTGCTCTTCCGTGTTCTACTTGGTTTCGTGGCTCTCTGTTCACCCGTGGTCCACGCTGTTTGTGGATATGCGCTCTCTTTTGAGCTTATGCACTTTAGTACAGCCTCTTTCGTGGCTCCTAGCTATTCTCTGTTCTCAAACGTTTACGCGGGCTGTACCGCTTTCGTGATACATGGGCATTCGTGGCCGTTGGCCTCCCATCGCCGGTACTCTAACCAAAGGGTGCTATTCCGTGCTTTGGTGCCTCCATGCAGTCGTGTGGTTCCGTCGCCCGTGCATCGTGATCTCCTGATGAAGTGTCATCGACCGCGGTATCACACTATCGTGCAATCGCGGTGTGGTTATGCTTTCTATGGTATTGTGCACGTGTAGTGCATCTGCGTTGTCCGTGTTATCGTGCTCTACGATGCCATCGTGCTCCACGGTGTGTAATCGTGGCCATACCAAGCCCACCCCCTGTGCAGTTGGTGGGCGGTCCGCAGTCCGTGCAATCGTGTTATCATGTACTGCTGTCCTCCGTGGCTCGCTAAGCTCAGGTTCTACACTGGTATGGTGCTCCGTGACTCGGTGATTTCGCGTGGCAGCGTGTTCTTCGATGGTTTAGTGGATAACCCACCGTCCATGCTGTCGTGTTATCTCTAGTGTCGGGGCTGTCGTCTGTGTTATCGTTAGCTACCGTAGTGTCGCGCTCCGTGGATCGGTGAGCTCATGTTCTACCTAGGCATCGTGCTCCAAAAATTGATGATTTCTGATTTCCCGTATCTGGCCTCCTGCGGGCTCAGATTTGGTCGGTTGACTGTGCTCCATGTTTACCCGTGGTGCTGTTGGAGTATTGTTTCTGTGCACTTTCACCGATACGTGTTCTACCGTGGCTTCGAACGTCCGTGCTCTTCCGTAGCCCGTGCTTTTCAGCATGCTGGGGTGTGTATGTATTTAGTTCCCTTCCGTGGCCCGTACGTTCCTGTCATGTTCTATCCATCTGTTCTTTTCATGGCTGCGTGCTCTTTCATCTTTCACGCTACTTATAAAACTTCGTGGTTTGCATCGGCTTAGTCTTCTATCATCGTCCATGGCCTTCCGTGCTTCGTGTTGCTCTTCTATCCCATCGTGTACATAGTGTAGGTCGGTATTCCTTCGTGTTTCGTGTCCTTGCTTAGACATGTGCATCCGCGCCAACTTAATCACAAACGCTGTTCCCATTTTGTCTGATGTACACAACGTATATTGTTGGAAAGTTCACATAATATCTGAAGGTCGCACACTACGCGCGCAAATACAAAGGAAGACAATAGTTTATTACGGAGGTGTAGGGGTGTAAGCCACATTAGTCATATTTTTTAAAGGTTTTAACATTATAAATAATAGTAATACAATTGTTATTTATTATTAAACGCTGATATAATTTTTATGTGTACTACTACTACAAATGACTGCAAGCAAAAATATGAAGTGCCTTGATAATAGTACTAAGAAAATAATACTGTAAGTTAAATTAGTACAGCAGTACTACGAAGCCTAAAACATCATTCTAAATTCAATAAGTACTAAAGTTTCGATTAAGGCCGAAATATAAGTCCCCAGAGCCTACAATGTTTTTCAACAGCTCCTACGACGATATAGTACGTGTGTGCTTATCGGCGCCTTTTGAGTATGCTAACTAACGCGTACACAGGCAGCGCCCTTTGCGTGGTCTTGCAGACCGCAGCTGAAAATGAGAGCAAAATGAAATTTAAGCGGTGCTTTTAAGTACGATGTGTAGTCCACATACAGTTTGTACAAAACACAATAACGATTTTAGCCAATGGGGGCCGCCTTCGCTGAGCTCGACAGCTTTTTAGCGAATCGAGGCCGCCTTCGCTGCGCTCGGCAGCCAGTAGACCGCGCGTATTAGCGTGAGTTTTATTAGCTCTAGCCGCGGACGGACTGACAGACAACACACTCCACTAGAGAGGTAAGACTAGCCGTTCGCCGCCGCTACGCGGCGGAGTGGCATGGTTTGTTGGAGATGCGGTGGCCACGAATTTAAGTGCTTCTTAATGTCACGTACTTTGTTAGCGTCGTTCACCCCAGTAGATCTTGGCATCGTGTATATAACCACTTGCTTTTCCGTAGTCTCATTCGGCCCCGTATAATATCGTGGCTTGGAACGTTTCCGCTACCCCGTATTACAGGTTGAATGTCGTGTTCTTCAATGGGCTGTGCTCTTCCGTGATCTTCTTGGCTTCGTGGCTCTCTGTTCACCCGTGGTCCACGCTGTTTGTGGATATGCGCTCTCTTTTGAGCTTATACACTATAGTACGGCCTCTTTCGTGGCTTCTAACTATTCCCTGTTCTCAAACGTTTACGTGGGCTGTACCGCTTTCGTGATACATAGGCATTCGTGGCCGTTGGCCTCCCATCGCCAGTACTCTAACCAAAGGGTGCTATTTCGTGCTTTGGTGCCTCCATGCAGTCGTGTGGTTCCGTCGCCCGTGCATCGTGATCTCCTGATGAAGTGTCATCGACCGCGGTATCACGCTATCGTGCAAATGCGGTGTGGTTATGCTGTCCATGGTATTGTGCTCACGTTGTGTATCTGCGTTGTCCATGTTATCGTGCTCTACAATGGCAACGTGCTCCACAGTGTGCAGTCGTGGCCACCCCGAGCACCCCCGTTTATTTCGTGGCTGGCCCGCCGTTCGTGCAATCTAGCTCTAATGTAGTACTGTCCTCCGTGGCTCGGTAAGCTCAGGTTCAACACTGGTATCGTTCTCCGCCGCTCGGTGATTTTTCGTCTATATCTCAGCGGCTGCGTTCTCCCATGGCTTAGTGGAACAGCCCATGCTATCGTGCAAGCTTGTGGTGTCGTGGCTGGTCTGTCGTCCGTGTGATTGTTAGCTACCGTAGTATCGTGCTCCCTGGCTCGGTGAGATCCGGTTCTACCTTGATATCGTGCTCTAATGCTCGATGATTTCCCGTTTTTGGTCTCCCGCGGCTTCATGCCTGGTCCGTTGACCGTGCTCCGTGCTCTTCCGTGGTGCTATGGGAGAGTTGCTGTCAGGGCACTCTTACCGCTACGTGCTTCGAACGTGCGTGCTCTTCCGTAGCCCGTGCTTTTCAGCATGCTGGGGTGTCTATGTATTTAGTTCCCTTCCGTGGCCCGTACGTTCCTGTCATGTTCTATCCATCTGTTCTTTTCATGGCTGCGTGCTCTTTCATCTTTCACGCTACTTATAAAACTTCGTGGTTTGCATCGGCTAAGTCTTCTATCATCGTCCATGGCCTTCCGTGCTTCGTGTTGCTCTTCTATCCCATCGTGTACATAGTGTAGGTCGGTATTCCTTCGTGTTTCGTGTCCTTGCTTAGACATGTGCATCCGCGCCAACTTAATCACAAACGCTGTTCCCATTTTGTTTGATGTACACAACGTATATTGTTGGAAAGTTCACATAATATCTGAAGGTCGCACACTACGCGCGCAAATACAAAGGAAGACAATAGTTTATTACGGAGGTGTAGGGGTGTAAGCCACATTAGTCATATTTTTTAAAGGTTTTAACATTATAAATAATAGTAATACAATTGTTATTTATTATTAAACGCTGATATAATTTTTATGTGTACTACTACTACAAATGACTGCAAGCAAAAATATGAAGTGCCTTGATAATAGTACTAAGAAAATAATACTGTAAGTTAAATTAGTACAGCAGTACTACGAAGCCTAAAACATCATTCTAAATTCAATAAGTACTAAAGTTTCGATTAAGGCCGAAATATAAGTCCCCAGAGCCTACAATGTTTTTCAACAGCTCCTACGACGATATAGTACGTGTGTGCTTATCGGCGCCTTTTAATTATGCTAACTAACGCGTACACAGGCAGCGCCCTTTGCGTGGCCTTGCAGACCACAGCTGAAAATGAGAGCAAAATGAAATTTAAGCGGTGCTTTTAAGTACGATGTGTAGTCCACATACAGTTTGTACAAAACACAATAACGATTTTAGCCAATGGGGGCCGCCTTCGCTGAGCTCGACAGCTTTTTAGCGAATCGAGACCGCCTTCGCTGCGCTCGGCAGCCAGTAGACCGCGCGTATTAGCGTGAGTTTTATTAGCTCTAGCCGCGGACGGACTGACAGACAACACACTCCACTAGAGAGGTAAGACTAGCCGTTCGCCGCCGCTACGCGGCGGAGTGGCATGGTTTGTTGGAGATGAGGTGGCCGCAACCTTAGTGCTTCTTGGTGTCGCGTGTTTTGAGAGCGTGATTCACCCCGTAGATCTTGGCATCGTGTACTTAACTATTTGCCTCTTTCGTGGCCGTTGGCCTCCCATCGCTGGTACTCTGGCCGAAGAGTGCTATTCCGTGGTTTGGCGCATTCACGCAGTCGTATTATTCCATCACCCGTGTATCGTGCTCTCCTGGTGAGGTTCCATCGACCGCGGTATCACGCTATCGTGCAATCGAGGTGTGGTAATGCTGTCTATGGTATTGTGCTCGCGTAGTGCACCTGCGTTGCCCGTGCTATTGTGTTTTGCAATGGCATCGTACTCCACAATGTGGAATCGTGGTCCCCCTAAGAGCCCCCTCGTTTATTTCGTGGCTGGTCCACCGTCCGTGCAATCGTGTTCTCATGTACTACGGTTCTCCGTGGCTCGGTAAGCTCAGGTTCTACACTTGTATCGATCTCCGCGGCTCGAAGATTTTCTGACTATAGCTCCGCGGCTGCGTTCTCCCATGGCATAGTGGCCCAGACCATACTATCTAGTTATCTTGTGGTGTCCCGGTTGATCTGCCGTTTGTGCTTCGTATTTTACCGTGCTTCGTGGTCTACCGTGTTGTATCGTAGGTGATTTCCGTGCTCTGTAGCAGCTACGTGTTCTAGCCCGGTTTTAGGTAGAAAGTCTAACAGAGTCCGTGACTGTCAGTGCTTTCATAGATTTACATGTTAATTGCATCGGTCCGCTTCCGTGCTTTGTAGCTCTGTGTCCATATTTGTTTCCCCTCCATCGTACATACTGTTTCTTTCTGCCCTACAAATCCAGTTCGATAAGCTCGCACCTTCTCCTAGGCTCACGCCCTGTCCTAAGCTCCCATACAACGCACCTAAACACGAAAGTAATTGTGACCAATGGAAAACGTTTATTTTTAGCCAATCAGTTTTTCTGGTGATTACGTGGATGTTTGTTGCGCTGGCGAGGTTTCCAGCGACGACGGCGGCGATTAATGCGCTCCTGGACAACACGCCGCGGCGGTTGTGGGGGCCCCATAGCGGCGGCAACTAAGGCCAGGCTTTGTTGGCGCGAATCAGTGGCTGGCTTCGGTTCTGGTGTGCGTGGGCGGTGCCAAAACGCCTGGCTGTATGGACCAGAGGCGCACGCGATGCACCTGCGGGCACCCGCTCGAGCCTGGCCCTGTGCAAATGCATCCCATGCTAAGAATTGTTCGCAACAGGCGCACAGCCGGAGCTGCAGCCCGAGACCGTCTGGCTCGAGCGGGGGGTGCACAATGACCGCCTGGCACGTCGAGCACATGGGAGGTAAACGTTCCATTGGAGAAATGTTTTATTAGAAACGTTTTTATTAAATTAGTAATATTTTTTAAGTATTAAACTAAGTATTTCGAAGTGTTGAATTACTACTTTGCTAAAATGCGATCCAGTGGTGTCGCCAGGGTCTAAAAAAAATCAACAGCGCCTACGACGATATAATAGTACCGGTGTGCACGTCGGCGAAGCCTACCAATGCAAATTAACCCGCACACACGCAGCGCCCTTTGTGTGAGGTGGCGCTCCAGCGTTAAAAATGGGGGCAAAATGAAATTTAAACGGTGCTTTTAAGTACGATGTGTAGACCACATATAATATGTACACCACATTTTACAATTTAGCGAATCGAGGCCGCCTTCGCTGCGCTCGGCAGCCAGTAGAACGCGCGTATTAGCGTGAGGATTATTAACCCTAGCCCGTTACGGACGGACGTACGGACAGACACGTCAGACTCCACTAGGGGGGTAAGACTAGCCGTTCGCCGCCGCTACGCGGCGGAGGTGGCAGGCTGTAGTCCCAGGGGAAATTGGCTCACGCCTTCGCTGCGCTCCGGCGTAAACATGATTTATGTTAACGTGATGTATTAAATGCATTTAAAATTGAACATTCCTACTCCGAACCAAAGATCTGCCTGTAGACAATGTTCTGGGTGTAGACCCCATCCTCCTCCTCCAGCTTTGGGTACTCGACCAGCACCTTGAATCTTGATCTTGAAGTAACTCGCGACATCGCAACGTACAGCTGCCCGTGAGAGAAGCTAGGCGTAGCAAGATACAGCCCCAAGTACTGCACCGTTTGGCCTTGCGCCTTGTTAATCGTCATCGCAAAGGCCGGTTGGACAGGAAACTGCTTGCGTCTCAAATGAAACGGAAAGCTCCGAATGTCTCCGTCACTGATGAAAACAATGCGGGGAATCAACACATGTTGCCCTTGTCGCTCACCTGTCATGATTGTGGCGTGGATGACATGTGGCTTGAGGGCCACAATTCGAAGCCGTGTTCCGTTGCACAGCCCTAGATCTGGATTCAGGTTCCGCATCATCATGACAGGCATTCCTACCTTGAGGGTCAACTTGTGGGGCGGCATTCCACTGATATTCATCGAGTGGAGTACCTCCTGCTCGAAGAAATTGCCGTCACCGTCGTCTTATACAGAATCGGAAGACATGTATTCCCGCGCTTGTCCAGTTAATCGATCGGTCACCGCTTCATTGATGCGGTGCACGATTGCGTTCGTGGTCGTGAGGATCGTTCGGTTAGCGAAATACTCGTCGGTAGCAACCTCGGGGTTATTAATCTCGCCATACATCTCGTCAATGATCCGATCCATGCCTCTTGGAATAACGCCAGGACGAATTTCTTGGTCCTCGTCCTCTGGCACAGGTGGATTATCAATCAGCATATCGCGCGGGATCTTCATGTAATCGCTTCCTAGGGAAGGGCTTACATCATGCCTTCCCTCCCCGACTTGCAGCAGAAACTCGGAGAATGCAGCCATTTCCTCAGCAGTGTCTGCAGTATCAGCAGTGCGCACTCGCATGTTTTCCGTGAGACGGAACGTCTGGAATTGGGGCCACAGCCTAGACGACTTGAGGCAAGCGTCAATTGTCTCGACGGGTGTTCCATTCTTTACGACCGGGAGAATTTGGCGGAAATCTCCCGAAAGTACAAACACTTTCCCGCCAAAAGGCTCGGTATCGTTATCAAGTATGTCCCGCAGTGTTCTGTCTACTGCCTCGAATGCGTGGCGATGGGCCATTGGTGCTTCGTCCCAAATAATTAAACTTGCATGCTTGATCAACTCCTGAATATGGGAGTTCTTCCTGATACCGCACGTCGAGCTCTCGTTTAATTTCAAAGGGATCTTGAATGTAGAATGCGCTGTCCTACCACCCATAAGTAAGAGCGAGGCAATACCGCTAGACGCCACCGCGATGGCGATTTTCCCCCAGAGTCTGACTTTGGCCAGTATGTTTCGAAGCAGTGTAGATTTTCCAGTACCACCCGGGCCATCAACAAAAAATAGTTTCTTGCCTTCCTCCGGGCGTTCAACCGCTTCAATAATCTGTTTGTAAACCACCCGCTGACTTTCGTTTAGCTGATCTTCTGTGTTTACAATCGCCTCCAAAGCTGACGCATCGTATCCAGTGAGCTCACGTCGTAGTAATCCGTTTTGGCGAAGCGCTTCGCGAATCAATGTTGGGAGCGACCCCAACTGAGGAAGTTCGTCGAAGTCAGCTACCGCATACCCACTCGATTGAAGCAGTTCTTGAATGCTCATCAGCGTTTCAAATTCGACCAGCGCCGACTTGAAGGGGTCCATCAAAGCCTGATGTTTGCGTGCGAAGTCTTGGGAAAGATCCGCAAAAAACCGATCCCATAGAACACCAGCATTTGCTGGAGCTGAATACACCAGAATGGTGACGAAGAGCTGGCGTAGTTGATACGGCATTTGGAAGTCAGCCGCTTCCCTCAAACACGAAACCCACTCGTTGTCATTCTCCAAGTAGCCAGCCCCCCGCGCCGCAATTTGGAATGTTGGGCAGACAATCCCGTTAACCGTTCTCAAGTCTTCAAACGACGTTGGACCTCTACGCTGACAGAGCAGTAAGCCGAAGGTAGAACCGCTCCATATCTCGAGGAGACACGTGAATCATGCGACCAACGGCAGCTTGATACTGTTTCCGTCGAACCCACCTTTTCGGTTGCCCTTTCTCCGGCGCTTTCCAGCAGAACTCTTTGGGAATATCCTGATAAAACATCGTCCTGGCAATATGGTTCTGAGGCTCTTCACTCGCACACAACTCAAAGAATCTGGTCAGCATCGTGTGACTACCACGTTCCAAAACCGCCTCCGGGTTTTCCGTCTCGCGAAAGCAAATTGTCTGGCCTGACTCGAGATGAACCGTTAGCTGTGTCACCGCATGGGTTTTCCCCTGAATCGTGAAATCGAGCAGGCGCATGCAAGCTTCCACCGGAGAAATGTACCGGGCGCTCAAGAAACGTAGAATCTCATTTGGTTCTCGACGCGCACTCTGCTTCCCTCCTCGGACTTCTTCCACAGTGAGTATAGCCATGTCGGGTCCTTTGTACACATAATTGTACAGGTATTCAACCGCAGTAATATCCGTGCACACTTCGACATTGATGTGGCAGTTGTACTTCTGGGATAAGTACGGGTTGTACGGTACAACCCACTGGTTGATCGTAGCATTGTCGTATTCTCTGCTTTGAACTTTAGAAACCCTTCTTGCCGTCGACGGCGTCTGTACACTGGATATCCGTTGGCATTGGCCTGTGTAACTTCTGCTAAGGGCTTCGGATATCCTTTGGTGCACTTGCCGTCCTTCATACACGCGCAGGAAGGGTTTGCAGGCCCGCATGGACCATGGAGCATGCATGACATGACCGTCTCATACAGCTGAGGGTTTGTATCCTTATCTGGGATCTCAGCGCATACCATCTTGTCTACGATCTCGCGGGTTCGAGGTTTGTCTTCGTCAGCCAAAATAACCAGTACATGAGCGTGGGGGAGGCCTCGTTTTTGAAACTCGACAACGTAAATCCGCGCGCGCACTCGCCCCAGAACGCCTTGGTTTAAATCGTCAAGCGTCGCTTGCAGTTTCTGCTGCCACACGCGAGCCACGATGTCTGGTCGATCTTGAGCTGTCTGGATATTGGAAGGTATCGCTTTAAGAATCTCGTCCCATTTGGGGTTGCATGTTTCCGTCAGGAAGACGTCGGGCCGTCCATACTCCCGAACAACTGCCATCGAATCTTGATACGACTTGTACATGGACCGCGGGCTACCCAGGTGTGAAGCCGGTAGAATGATACGCTTGCCAACCTGATTAAGAAAGTGGGTTGGTCGTCCTCTGCTGCCTCCGTCCCGGTCCGGGTGCACCAATCTGTTCTGGGCCCGGTCATATTCCGACAGCAGCACTTCTCCTTCCGCCAGAGCCAAAGTATCCTCATTGAGCAAAGCGTCTTGAACACCCCTGTATTGATCGGCGCGAAGTGTTTTCTGATTGTCGGCCACCCAGCGAAGCTGTTCTTGCTCACATTTTGCACGCTGATCTACACACCACTGCTGAAATAGACGCCCACCTTGGTGGAGAGCGGACTGATCATCCACTTTCTGGTGGAGACGGAACGCGACGTGTTCACGAAGCGACATCGCCTTCTTGTTTCGATACTCAGCACCATTCGCGAACTCGTCTGTGTAGGTCCAGCCCTTCTCTCCATATGGAAGGAGAAGCGGGTATTGGAGTGGATCGTGATCGGCGTGAGTCTCGTACAAACGTATCAGTCTTTGATCGCGTGTAAAGAGTAGTAGATCCCGAGGCTGAGCCAGGTTGCCATCCTCAATGAGAGTCGCAGCCACTTCAGACACAGTGGGGCGGTTATGTGTCCTCGGTCGCGAGGAGTTGTCATGCAGACGGAAGACCAAGTCTACTGGAGCCTCCGTGTTGTGTTGGCGCACTTGCTGCCCAAAGTGAAGGAACCGTTGCGCTAATGGGTTGTGCTCTGCCATCATTTTCTCGATGTCTAGTAGTGCAACACGATCCAGATCCGCGAATATACCAAGACGTCGCTCCGCGCGGCGTTGCATGTCCGGATCCACAATGTAGATCTGCGCAAACTTGGGTGCTACCCGCGCGCCTGTTCGACGGTCTATGTGGGGAAGGAGGGACCCTAAGTAGTGCCCCATAGCCCCTTGAATGCGATATGTGTACACCCCGTGTGTACCTGCAACGCTCTCGTCTTGATGCACGTTTTGAAACGATCGGTTTGAGCAGGAAGCACCAATCGACGTAAAAGCAAAAGCTTGGTTGTAGGCACGGATTTGACGGCGGAACTCGGGATCTCCGTACAGCTGAAGCAGCTTTGGTGGCGCGGGGTGCAGTGAAGGTAACTTTACCCTGCCTGCCAGACAGCATGATATCGCAGACTCGCCAGGCCACTTCCAAGCATTGCAGATCGAACAAACGGTTGTAGCTGGAATCTTGTGCCGGCCGCTCACCACGTCGTCACCCGTTATCATGGACGCCTCGAAGTCTTCGAGGGATATAAGAGCGTGTCCATGTCGGATGCATTGGCGTCGAGTGCGCACCCGCTCGAGTTCTTGCTGGCGCTCGTCTCCTGCCTGCCCTTCTCATCGATTGGATTGCCGTTGTCGGTCTAGGGCGCGCTCAGCTACCCGATCATGTTCATTCAGTTCTGCTCTGTGTGAGGCTTGCTGCTGCCGATTCTGCTCCCATTGTTCCTGAAGCTCTTCTCCACGTAGCCGAGCTCTTCGGGCACGCTTACGCTCAGCGTCTTTCTTCCTCGATCGATCACGTTGAGAGAGCGTCATATTGGCTCGTCTCGTACGGGCCCGTTCCGCATCACCGGCACGTCGTCGTTCTATCTGGGATAGTGTCGCATTAGCTCTCTTCTCGCGGGCCCGCTGCGCAGCCGAGACGGGGGCCTCTTCTCGAACCGTTTGTTTTGATACAAAAGGCGGCTGGAATACAGCCACATTCTCGGTTTCAGCTTAATACGCCGCCTCCATTTCAACCGCAAAGCGCCGCTGATGTACCGCAGCATCGGACTCTTCCGTCTTCTCCTCCCGCTCTTCAAAAGCTACCGCTCGACTTTCCGTCACCTCCATAACCTCTGTAACGTCTTGGTTCACACTGAGGGCTTGAAGCGCTTTGTTCAAGTCACAGCGCTTCCTTCTGCGCTTGTTCATTCGTCGTTTCCGTGCATCATTTTCCTCCTGTATAGGCGTCGCGTTAATGCGTTCATTCTCCCGCAGACCCTCCTCCAGCTCCTCTCGGGTCCTTTTCCGCTTAGTTCGAGCCATAGTTCTGCGAACACGTAAACGTGACGCGTTAGACAATGTCTAAGTACACCGCACGTAGCAGTAGGTTTTCATAGAGTAGTGTGTTGGAATACGCGTACTACCCGGGATTGCTTGCCCCCATCAAGGTTATCTCCGATTACTTATCCCACAGTCACGGGCCGTGAGGCCCGGAGCGGTTTTAGTTTGCAAAATTGTGCAGTCGAATCTTCAGGGTTGGACCCCCGGATAGTACTGTAGCTTGAGGTGCGATATCCTTTTGCCAAAAGGCGGCCGTTAATTGCAAAGGCTGGTTATTGATAGGCTATTACAGCCCCCATCCCATCTGTCGGTTAAAAGAGGCCAGTTACGGTACCCCTCCTGACCAACTGCACGCACGCAATGTGCGTGCCCATCAATAACCATTAACGACCGGCTCAACTGGTTCGCTGTCGGGTTTGCGGTCAATGGACCAGGTGCCAAATGTGCTCTCGCGCAGAGTGGGCGGTGGGATAAAGCCCCAAGAACCCAGAGGGCTTTAGGACTAAATCCCCTTAGCACGGCTACCTACTTGCAGGATAAAATCCCGCAAGTTTTAAGCTACCCCCCAAGCAGCCCCAGGAACCTCGGACTATCTGTGTATGTGTGTCTTGCTAGCTACTAATGTAAACTAACATGCATACACGCAGCGTACCTTGAGTAACGTGGCGTTCCACGGCTTCCGTTTTGAAAATGGGGGCAAAATGAAATTTGAACGGTGCATTTAAGTACGATGTGTTGACCACATACAGTGTGTACACCACATATTGCAATTTTAGCGAATCGAGGCCGCCTTCGCTGCGCTCGGCAGCCAGTAGAACGCGCGTATTAGCGTGAGGATTATTAACCCTAGCCCGTTACGGACGGACGTACGGACAGACACACGTCAGACTCCACTAGGGGGGTAAGACTAGCCGTTCGCCGCCGCTACGCGGCGGAGGTGGCAGGCTGTAGTCCCAGGGTAAATTGGCTCACGCCTTCGCTGCGCTCCGGCGTAAACATGATTTATGTTAACGTGATGTATTAAATGCATTTAAAATTGAACATTCCTACTCCGAACCAAAGATCTGCCTGTAGACAATGTTCTGGGTGTAGACCCCATCCTCCTCCTCCAGCTTTGGGTACTCGACCAGCACCTTGAATCTTGATCTTGAAGTAACTGGCGACATCGCAACGTACAGCTGCCCGTGGGAGAAGCTAGGCGTAGCAAGATACAGCCCCAAATACTGCACCGTTTGGCCTTGCGCCTTGTTAATCGTCATCGCAAAGGCCGGTTGGACAGGAAACTGCTTGCGTCTCAAATGAAACGGAAAGCTCCGAATGTCTCCGTCACTGATGAAAACAATGCGGGGAATCAACACATGTTGCCCTTGTCGCTCACCTGTCATGATTGTGGCGTGGATGACATGTGGCTTGAGGGCCACAATTCGAAGCCGTGTTCCGTTGCACAGCCCTAGATCTGGATTCAGGTTCCGCATCATCATGACAGGCATTCCTACCTTGAGGGTCAACTTGTGGGGCGGCATTCCACTGATATTCATCGAGTGGAGTACCTCCTGCTCGAAGAAATTGCCGTCACCGTCGTCTTATACAGAATCGGAAGACATGTATTCCCGCGCTTGTCCAGTTAATCGATCGGTCACCGCTTCATTGATGCGGTGCACGATTGCGTTCGTGGTCGTGAGGATCGTTCGGTTAGCGAAATACTCGTCGGTAGCAACCTCGGGGTTATTAATCTCGCCATACATCTCGTCAATGATCCGATCCATGCCTCTTGGAATAACGCCAGGACGAATTTCTTGGTCCTCGTCCTCTGGCACAGGTGGATTATCAATCAGCATATCGCGCGGGATCTTCATGTAATCGCTTCCTAGGGAAGGGCTTACATCATGCCTTCCCTCCCCGACTTGCAGCAGAAACTCGGAGAATGCAGCCATTTCCTCAGCAGTGTCTGCAGTATCAGCAGTGCGCACTCGCATGTTTTCCGTGAGACGGAACGTCTGGAATTGGGGCCACAGCCTAGACGACTTGAGGCAAGCGTCAATTGTCTCGACGGGTGTTCCATTCTTTACGACCGGGAGAATTTGGCGGAAATCTCCCGAAAGTACAAACACTTTCCCGCCAAAAGGCTCGGTATCGTTATCAAGTATGTCCCGCAGTGTTCTGTCTACTGCCTCGAATGCGTGGCGATGGGCCATTGGTGCTTCGTCCCAAATAATTAAACTTGCATGCTTGATCAACTCCTGAATATGGGAGTTCTTCCTGATACCGCACGTCGAGCTCTCGTTTAATTTCAAAGGGATCTTGAATGTAGAATGCGCTGTCCTACCACCCATAAGTAAGAGCGAGGCAATACCGCTAGACGCCACCGCAATGGCGATTTTCCCCGAGAGTCTGACTTTGGCCAGTATGTTTCGAAGCAGTGTAGATTTTCCAGTACCACCCGGGCCATCAACAAAAAATAGTTTCTTGCCTTCCTCCGGGCATTCAACCGCTTCAATAATCTGTTTGTAAACCACCCGCTGACTTTCGTTTAGCTGATCTTCTGTGTTTACAATCGCCTCCAAAGCTGACGCATCGTATCCAGTGAGCTCACGTCGTAGTAATCCGTTTTGGCGAAGCGCTTCGCGAATCAATGTTGGGAGCGACCCCAACTGAGGAAGTTCGTCGAAGTCAGCTACCGCATACCCACTCGATTGAAGCAGTTCTTGAATGCTCATCAGCGTTTCAAATTCGACCAGCGCCGACTTGAAGGGGTCCATCAAAGCCTGATGTTTGCGTGCGAAGTCTTGGGAAAGATCCGCAAAAAACCGATCCCATAGAACACCAACATTTGCTGGAGCTGAATACACCAGAATGGTGACGAAGAGCTGGCGTAGTTGATACGGCATTTGGAAGTCAGCCGCTTCCCTCAAACACGAAACCCACTCGTTGTCATTCTCCAAGTAGCCAGCCCCCCGCGCCGCAATTTGGAATGTTGGGCAGACAATCCCGTTAACCGTTCTCAAGTCTTCAAACGACGTTGGACCTCTACGCTGACAGAGCAGTAAGCCGAAGGTAGAACCGCTCCATATCTCGAGGAGACACGTGAATCATGCGACCAACGGCAGCTTGATACTGTTTCCGTCGAACCCACCTTTTCGGTTGCCCTTTCTCCGGCGCTTTCCAGCAGAACTCTTTGGGAATATCCTGATAAAACATCGTCCTGGCAATATGGTTCTGAGGCTCTTCACTCGCACACAACTCAAAGAATCTGGTCAGCATCGTGTGACTACCACGTTCCAAAACCGCCTCCGGGTTTTCCGTCTCGCGAAAGCAAATTGTCTGGCCTGACTCGAGATGAACCGTTAGCTGTGTCACCGCATGGGTTTTCCCCTGAATCGTGAAATCGAGCAGGCGCATGCAAGCTTCCACCGGAGAAATGTACCGGGCGCTCAAGAAACGTAGAATCTCATTTGGTTCTCGACGCGCACTCTGCTTCCCTCCTCGGACTTCTTCCACAGTGAGTATAGCCATGTCGGGTCCTTTGTACACATACTTGTACAGGTATTTAACCGCAGTAATATCCGTGAACACTTCGACATTGATGTGGCAGTTGTACTTCTGGGATAAGTACGGGTTGTACGGTACAACCCACTGGTTGATCGTAGCATTGTCGTTTTCTCTGCCTTTGAACTTTAGAAACCCTTCTTGCCGTCGACGGCGTCTGTACACTGGATATCCGTTGGCATTGGCCTGTGTAACTTCTGCTAAGGGCTTCGGATATCCTTTGGTGCACTTGCCGTCCTTCATACACGCGCAGGAAGGGTTTGCAGGCCCGCATGGACCATGGAGCATGCATGACATGACCGTCTCATACAGCTGAGGGTTTGTATCCTTATCTGGGATCTCAGCGCATACCATCTTGTCTACGATCTCGCGGGTTCGAGGTTTGTCTTCGTCAGCCAAAATAACCAGTACATGAGCGTGGGGGAGGCCTCGTTTTTGAAACTCGACAACGTAAATCCGCGCGCGCACTCGCCCCAGAACGCCTTGGTTTAAATCGTCAAGCGTCGCTTGCAGTTTCTGCTGCCACACGCGAGCCACGATGTCTGGTCGATCTTGAGCTGTCTGGATATTGGAAGGTATCGCTTTAAGAATCTCGTCCCATTTGGGGTTGCATGTTTCCGTCAGGAAGACGTCGGGCCGTCCATACTCCCGAACAATTGCCATCGAATCTTGATACGACTTGTACATGGACCGCGGGCTACCCAGGTGTGAAGCCGGTAGAATGATACGCTTGCCAACCTGATTAAGAAAGTGGGTTGGTCGTCCTCTGCTGCCTCCGTCCCGGTCCGGGTGCACCAATCTGTTCTGGGCCCGGTCATATTCCGACAGCAGCACTTCTCCTTCCGCCAGAGCCAAAGTATCCTCATTGAGCAAAGCGTCTTGAACACCCCTGTATTGATCGGCGCGAAGTGTTTTCTGATTGTCGGCCACCCAGCGAAGCTGTTCTTGCTCACATTTTGCACGCTGATCTACACACCACTGCTGAAATAGACGCCCACCTTGGTGGAGAGCGGACTGATCATCCACTTTCTGGTGGAGACGGAACGCGACGTGTTCACGAAGCGACATCGCCTTCTTGTTTCGATACTCAGCCCCATTCGCGAACTCGTCTGTGTAGGTCCAGCCCTTCTCTCCATATGGAAGGAGAAGCGGGTATTGGAGTGGATCGTGATCGGCGTGAGTCTCGTACAAACGTATCAGTCTTTGATCGCGTGTAAAGAGTAGTAGATCCCGAGGCTGAGCCAGGTTGCCATCCTCAATGAGAGTCGCAGCCACTTCAGACACAGTGGGGCGGTTATGTGTCCTCGGTCGCGAGGAGTTGTCATGCAGACGGAAGACCAAGTCTACTGGAGCCTCCGTGTTGTGTTGGCGCACTTGCTGCCCAAAGTGAAGGAACCGTTGCGCTAATGGGTTGTGCTCTGCCATCATTTTCTCGATGTCTAGTAGTGCAACACGATCCAGATCCGCGAATATACCAAGACGTCGCTCCGCGCGGCGTTGCATGTCTGGATCCACAATGTAGATCTGCGCAAACTTGGGTGCTACCCGCACGCCTGTCCGACGGTCTATGTGGGGAAGGAGGGACCCTAAGTAGTGCCCCATAGCCCCTTGAATGCGATATGTGTACACCCCGTGTGTACCTGCAACGCTCTCGTCTTGATGCACGTTTTGAAACGATCGGTTTGAGCAGGAAGCACCAATCGACGTAAAAGCAAAAGCTTGGTTGTAGGCACGGATTTGACGGCGGAACTCGGGATCTCCGTACAGCTGAAGCAGCTTTGGTGGCGCGGGGTGCAGTGAAGGTAACTTTACCCTGCCTGCCAGACAGCATGATATCGCAGACTCGCCAGGCCACTTCCAAGCATTGCAGATCGGACAAACGGTTGTAGCCGGAAGCTTGTGCCGGCCGCTCACCACGTCGTCACCCGTTATCATGGACGCCTCGAAGTCTTCGAGGGATATAAGAGCGTGTCCATGTCGGATGCATTGGCGTCGAGTGCGCACCCGCTCGAGTCCTTGCTGGCGCTCGTCTCCTGCCTGCCCTTCTCGTCGATTGGATTGCCGTTGTCGGTCTAGGGCGCGCTCAGCTACCCGATCATGTTCATTCAGTTCTGCTCTGTGTGAGGCTTGCTGCTGCCGATTCTGCTCCCGTTGTTCCTGAAGCTCTTCTCCACGTAGCCGAGCTCTTCGGGCACGCTTACGCTCAGCGTCTTTCTTCCTCGATCGATCACGTTGAGAGAGCGTCATATTGGCTCGTCTCGTACGGGCCCGTTCCGCATCACCGGCACGTCGTCGTTCTATCTGGGATAGTGTCGCATTAGCTCTCTTCTCGCGGGCCCGCTGCGCAGCCGAGACGGGGGTCTCTTCTCGAACCGTTTGTTCTGATACAAAAGGCGCCTGGAATACAGCCACATTCTCGGTTTCAGCTTGATACGCCGCCTCCATTTCAACCGCAAAGCGCCGCTGATGTACCGCAGCATCGGACTCTTCCGTCTTCTCCTCCCGCTCTTCAAAAGCTACCGCTCGACTTTCCGTCACCTCCATAACCTCTGTAACGTCTTGGTTCACACTGAGGGCTTGAAGCGCTTTGTTCAAGTCACAGCGCTTCCTTCTGCGCTTGTTCATTCGTCGTTTCCGTGCATCATTTTCCTCCTGTATAGGCGTCGCGTTAATGCGTTCATTCTCCCGCAGACCCTCCTCCAGCTCCTCTCGGGTCCTTTTCCGCTTAGTTCGAGCCATAGTTCTGCGAACACGTAAACGTGACGCGTTAGACAATGTCTAAGTACACCGCACGTAGCAGTAGGTTTTCATAGAGTAGTGTGTTGGAATACGCGTACTACCCGGGATTGCTTGTCCCCATCAAGGTTATCTCCGATCACTTATCCCACAGTCACGGGCCGTGAGGCCCGGAGCGGTTTTAGTTTGCAAAATTGTGCAGTCGAATCTTCAGGGTTGGGCCCCCGGATAGTACTGTAGCTTGAGGTGCGATATCCTTTTGCCAAAAGGCGGCCGTTAATTGCAAAGGCTGGTTATTGATAGGCTATTACAGCCCCCATCCCATCTGTCGGTTAAAAGAGGCCAGTTACGGTACCCCTCCTGACCAACTGCACGCACGCAATGTGCGTGCCCATCAATAACCATTAACGACCGGCTCAACTGGTTCGCTGTCGGGTTTGCGGTCAATGGACCAGGTGCCAAATGTGCTCTCGCGCAGAGTGGGCGGTGGGATAAAGCCCCAAGAACCCAGAGGGCTTTAGGACTAAATCCCCTTAGCACGGCTACCTACTTGCAGGATAAAATCCCGCAAGTTTTAAGCTACCCCCTAAGCAGCCCCAGGAACCTCGGACTATCTGTGTATGTGTGTCTTGCTAGCTACTAATGTAAACTAACATGCATACACGCAGCGTACCTTGAGTAGCGTGGCGTTCCACGGCTTCCGTTTTGAAAATGGGGGCAAAATGAAATTTGAACGGTGCATTTAAGTACGAAGTGTTGACCACATACAGTGTGTACACCACATAATTCGATTTTAGTTAATCGAGGCCGCCTTCGCTGCGCTCGGCAGCCAGTAGAACGCGCGTATTAGCGTGAGGATTATTAACCCTAGCCGCGGACGGACTGACAGACACCACACTCCACTAGAGAGGTAAGACTAGCCGTTCGCCGCCGCTACGCGGCGGAGTGGCATGGTTTGTTGGAGATAAGGTGGCCGCAAATGGAAGTGCTTTTTGGTGTCGCGTGCGTTGTAAGCGTCGCTCACCCCAGTACGCCGTGGCTTCGTGTACTTAACCCCTTACCATTCCGTAGTCTCATGTGGACCCGTATAATATCGTTGTTTGGTACGCTTCCGTTACCCCGTACTACAGATTGGATGTCATGTTCTACAGTGGCCGGCGCTCTTCCGTGATCTTCCTGGCTTCGTGGATCCCTGCTCACCCGTGGCCCACTCTGCTTAGTGATTGTCCTGGATTTGTGGACTCATTCTCTCACAGTGCTTAGTGGTTGTGTGCTAGCTCCTTTGGTCTCAAGCGCTCCCGTAGTACGACCCTCTTTCGTGGCTGCTAGATATTCCGTGTTCTCAAGGGTTTACGTGGATTCCACAGGCTTTGTGTCCATAATCATTCATGGTCGATAGCGTTCCATTTCTGGAACCCTCGCCAATGGGTGATCTTCCGAGCTTTTCTGTCACCTGTGTGCCGCGCACCCCTGTGGTGGCTCCATCTACCGCGTTATCGCGCTATCGTGCAATCACAATGTGGTCATGCTGTCTATGCTATCGTGGCTGCATAGTATATATGTTTTGCCAATGTTATCGCGTTCTACGATGGTTCCGTGTTCCGAGGTGTACAATCTTGGTCTCCAGAAGCGTTTCCCCGCGATTTTGTGGCTGGTCGGTCGTTCGGGTAAACGTGTTTTAATGAAGTATCGTCCTCAGTGGCCCGGCGATCTCAGGTTCTACAGTGCTATCGTGCTCAGTGGCTCGGTGATTTCCCGTGGCTGCTTGTTCTCCCATGTTTTAGTGGCTGTCTCATCGTCCATGCTATCGTGCTATCTCTTGGTGTCGCGGTTGGTCTGTCGTCCAAGCTTTCGTTATCTACAGTAGTATCGCGCTCCCCAGTGAGCTCCGGTTCTACCCTGGTATCGTGTTTCAATACTCGACAACCTCCCGTTAATGGTCTTCCGCGGCTTCATGTTTGGTCGGTCGACTGTGCTCCGTGTTCTACCGTGGTGCTACGGGAGAATTACTGTCAATGCACTCTTACCGTTACGTGCTCTACAGTGCCTTCGAAGTAGCGTGCTCTTCCTTAGCCGTGCATTTCAGCATGCTGGGGTGTCTATGTATTTAAGTTCCTTTCCGTGCCCGTACGCTCCCGTCATATTCTTGTCCTTCTGTCCTTTTCATGGATATGTGCCCTATCGTCTTTCGCGCTACGCATACAACTTTGTGGTTTGCATCGGCTAAGTCTTCTATCATCGTCCATGGCCTAACGTGCTTCGTGTTGCTCTTCTATCCCATCGTCTACATAGTGTGGGTCGGTGTTCTTTCGTGTATCGTGTTCTTGCTGAGTCACGTGCCTCCGCGCTAGCTGAATCACAAACGCTGTTCCGATTTTGTTTGATGTACATAGCATATATTGCTGGAAAGTTCACACCATATGTTAAGGTCGCACACTACGTGCAAAAATACAGAGGAAAATTGTTACTTTTCCCCGGAGGCAGTGTGGAGTGCAGGGGTGTAAGCCACAATAGTCCTTTTTTTATTTTTTCACATTATTATTAATAGTAATACAATTGCTATTCATTACTAAACGCTGATATAATTATTATTTATACTACCACTACAAATGACTGCAAGTAAAAATAGGAAATGCCTTGATAATAGTACTAATCAAAATAATATTGTAAGCTAGATGAGTAGAACAGTACTACGAAGCCTAAAACATCATTCTATATCCAATAAGTCCTAAAGTTTTGATTGAGGCCGAAATATAACTCACGAAAGCCTACCCTTTTTGTCAGCATCTCCTACGACGATATAGTACATGTGTGCTTATCGGCGCCTTTTAATTATGCTAACTAACGCGTACACAGGCAGCGCCCTTTGCGTGGCCTTGCAGACCGCAGCTGAAAATGAAAGCAAAATGAAATTTGAGCGGTGCATTTTAAGTACGAAGTGTTGACCACATACAGTGTGTACACCACATAATTCGATTTTAGTTAATCGACGCCGCCTTCGCTGCGCTCGGCAGCCAGTAGAACGCGCGTATTAGCGTGAGGATTATTAACCCTAGCCCGTTACGGACGGACTGACGGACGGACAGACAACACACTCCACAAGGGGGGTAAGACTAGCCGTTCGCCGCCGCTACGCGGCGGAGTGGCATGGTTTGTTGGAGATAAGGTGGCCGCAAATGGAAGTGCTTCTTGGTGTCGCGTGCGTTGTAAGCGTCGCTCACCCCAGTACGCCGTGGCTTCGTGTACTTAACCCCTTACCATTCCGTAGTCTCATGTGGACCCGTATAATATCGTTGTTTGGTACGCTTCCGTTACCCCGTACTACAGATTGGATGTCATGTTCTACAGTGGCCGGCGCTCTTCCGTGATCTTCCTGGCTTCGTGGATCCCTGCTCACCCGTGGCCCACTCTGCTTAGTGATTGTCCTGGATTTGTGGACTCATTCTCTCACAGTGCTTAGTGGTTGTGTGCTAGCTCCTTTGGTCTCAAGCGCTCCCGTAGTACGACCCTCTTTCGTGGCTGCTAGATATTCCGTGTTCTCAAGGGTTTACGTGGATTCCACAGGCTTTGTATCCATAATCATTCATGGTCGATAGCGTTTCATTTCTGGAACCCTCGCCAATGGATGATCTTCCGAGCTTTTCTGTCACCTGTGTGCCGCGCCCCCCTGTGGTGGCTCCATCTACCGCGTTATCGCGCTATCGTGCAATCACAATGTGGTCATGCTGTCTATGCTATCGTGGCTGCATAGTATATATGTTTTGCCAATGTTATCGCGTTCTACGATGGTTCCGTGTTCCGAGGTGTACAATCTTGGTCTCCAGAAGCGTTTCCCCGCGATTTTGTGGCTGGTCGGCCGTTCGGGTAAACGTGTTTTAGTGAAGTATCGTCCTCAGTGGCTCGGCAATCTCAGGTTCTACAGTGCTATCGTGCTCAGTGGCTCGGTGATTTCCCGTGGCTGCTTGTTCTCCCATGTTTTAGTGGCTGTCTCATCGTCCATGCTATCGTGCTATCTCTTGGTGTCGCGGTTGGTCTGTCGTCCAAGCTTTCGTTATCTACAGTAGTATCGCGCTCCCCAGTGAGCTCCGGTTCTACCCTGGTATCGTGTTTCAATACTCGACAACCTCCCGTTAATGGTCTTCCGCGGCTTCATGTTTGGTCGGTCGACTGTGCTCCGTGTTCTACCGTGGTGCTACGGGAGAATTACTGTCCATGCACTCTTACCGTTACGTGCTCTACAGTGCCTTCGAAGTAGCGTGCTCTTCCTTAGCCGTGCATTTCAGCATGCTGGGGTGTCTATGTATTTAAGTTCCTTTCCGTGCCCGTACGCTCCCGTCATATTCTTGTCCTTCTGTCCTTTTCATGAGATATGTGCCCTATCGTCTTTCGCGCTACGCATACAACTTTGTGGTTTGCATCGGCTAAGTCTTCTATCATCGTCCATGGCCTAACGTGCTTCGTGTTGCTCTTCTATCCCATCGTCTACATAGTGTGGGTCGGTGTTCTTTCGTGTTTCGTGTTCTTGCTGAGTCACGTGCCTCCGCGCTAGCTGAATCACAAACGCTGTTCCGATTTTGTTTGATGTACATAGCATATATTGCTGGAAAGTTCACACCATATGTTAAGGTCGCACAACTACGTGCAAAAATACAGAGGAAGATGATAATTTTTCCCGGGGGCAGTGTGGGGTGCAGGGGTGTAAGCCACAATAGTCCTTTTTTTATTTTTTCACATTATTATTAATAGTAATACAATTGCTATTCATTACTAAACGCTGATATAATTATTATTTATACTACTACTACAAATGACTGCAAGTAAAAATAGGAAATGCCTTGATAATAGTACTAATCAAAATAATATTGTAAGCTAGATGAGTAGAACAGTACTACGAAGCCTAAAACATCATTCTATATCCAATAAGTCCTAAAGTTTTGATTGAGGCCGAAATATAACTCACGAAAGCCTACCCTTTTTGTCAGCATCTCCTACGACGATATAGTACATGTGTGCTTATCGGCGCCTTTTAATTATGCTAACTAACGCGTACACAGGCAGCGCCCTTTGCGTGGCCTTGCAGACCGCAGCTGAAAATGAGAGCAAAATGAAATTTAAGCGGCGCTTTTCAGTACGATGTGTAGACCACATATAATTTGTACACCACATAATTCAATTTTAGCCAATCGACGCCGCCTTCGCTGCGCTCGGCAGCCAGTAGAACGCGCGTATTTGCGTTACATTAATTAACCCTAGCCGCGGACGGACGTACGGACGGACAGACAACACACTCCACAAGGGGGGTAAGACTAGCCGTTCGCCGCCGCTACGCGGCGGAGTGGCATGGTTTGTTGGAGATAAGGTGGCCGCAAATGGAAGTGCTTCTTGGTGTCGCGTGCGTTGTAAGCGTCGCTCACCCCAGTACGCCGTGGCTTCGTGTACTTAACCCCTTACCATTCCGTAGTCTCATGTGGACCCGTATAATATCGTTGTTTGGTACGCTTCCGTTACCCCGTACTACAGATTGGATGTCATGTTCTACAGTGGCCGGCGCTCTTCCGTGATCTTCCTGGCTTCGTGGATCCCTGCTCACCCGTGGCCCATTCTGCTTAGTGATTGTCCTGGATTTGTGGACTCATTCTCTCACAGTGCTTAGTGGTTGTGTGCTAGCTCCTTTGGTCTCAAGCGCTCCCGTAGTACGACCCTCTTTCGTGGCTGCTAGATATTCCGTGTTCTCCAGGGTTTACGTGGATCTCACAGGCTTTGTGTCCATAATCATTCATGGTCGATAGCGTTCCATTTCTGGAACCCTCGTTAATGGGTGATCTTCCGAGCTTTTCTGTCACCTGTGTGCCGCGCCCCCCTGTGGTGGCTCCTTCTACCGCGTTATCGCGCTATCGTGCAATCACAATGTGGTTATGCTGTCTATGCTATCGTGGCTGCATAGTATATATGTTTTGCCAATGTTATCGCGTTCTACGATGGTTCCGTGTTCCGAGGTGTACAATCTTGGTCTCCAGAAGCGTTTCCCCGCGATTTTGTGGCTGGTCGGCCGTTCGGGTAAACGTGTTTTAATGAAGTATCGTCCTCAGTGGCCCGGCAATCTCAGGTTCTACAGTGCTATCGTGCTCAGTGGCTCGGTGATTTCCCGTGGCTGCTTGTTCTCCCATGTATTAGTGGCTGTCCCATCGTCCATGCTATCGTGCTATCTCTTGGTGTCGCGGTTGGTCTGTCATCCAAGCTTTCGTTATCTACAGTAGTATCGCGCTCCCCAGTGAGCTCCGATTCTACCCTGGTATCGTGTTTCAATACTCGACAACCTCCCGTTAATGGTCTTCCGCGGCTTCATGTTTGGTCGGTCGACTGTGCTCCGTGTTCTACCGTGGTGCTACGAGAGAATTACTGTCCATGCACTCTTACCGTTACGTGCTCTACAGTGCCTTCGAAGTAGCGTGCTCTTCCTTAGCCGTGCATTTCAGCATGCTGGGGTGTCTATGTATTTAAGTGTCTTCCGTGCCCGTACGCTCCCGTCATATTCTTGTCCTTCTGTCCTTTTCATGGATATGTGCCCTATCGTCTTTCGCGCTACGCATACAACTTTGTGGTTTGCATCGGCTAAGTCTTCTATCATCGTCCATGACCTTCCGTGCTTCGTGTTGCTCTTCTATCCCATCGTCTACATAGTGTGGGTCGGTGTTCTTTCGTGTTTCGTGTTCTTGCTGAGTCACGTGCCTCCGCGCCAGCTGAATCACAAACGCTGGTCCGATTTTGTTTGATGTACATAGCATATATTGCTGGAAAGTTCACACAATATGTTAAGGTCGCACACTACGTGCAAAAATACAGAGGAAGATGATACTTTTCCCCGGAGGCAGTGTGGAGTGCAGGGGTGTAAGCCACAATAGTCATTTTTTATTTTTTCACATTATTATTAATAGTAATACAATTGTTATTTATTATAAAACGCTGATATTATAATTATGTGTACTACTACTACAACAAATAGCTGCAAGGAAAAATAGGAATTGTCTTGATAATAGTACTACTCAAAACAGCATTGTAAGTTTAATTTCTGGAAAAGTACTATGAAGCCTAAAATATCATTCTATATTCAATAGCTACTAAAGTTGCGATTGAGGCCTAAACATAAGTCACCAGGGCCTACAAAAAATTTCAACAGCTCCTACGACGATATTGTATGTGTGTGCACGTCGGCGCCTCCTATTAATGCTAATTAACGCGTGCACAGGCAGCGCCCTTCGCGTGGCCTTGCATACCGCAGCTGAAAATGAAAGCAAAATGAAATTTGAGTGGTGCATTTTAAGTACGATGTGTTGACCACATACAGTGTGTACACCACATAATTCAATTTTAGCCAATCGACGCCGCCTTCGCTGCGCTCGGCAGCCAGTAGAACGCGCGTATTAGCGTGAGGATTATTAACCCTAGCCCGTTACGGACGGACTGACGGACGGACAGACAACACACTCCACTAGAGAGGTAAGACTAGCCGTTCGCCGCCGCTACGCGGCGGAGTGGCATGGTTTGTTGGAGATAAGGTGGCCGCAAATGGAAGTGCTTCTTGGTGTCGCGTGCGTTGTAAGCGTCGCTCACCCCAGTACGCCGTGGCTTCGTGTACTTAACCCCTTACCATTCCGTAGTCTCATGTGGACCCGTATAATATCGTTGTTTGGTACGCTTCCGTTACCCCGTACTACAGATTGGATGTCATGTTCTACAGTGGCCGGCGCTCTTCCGTGATCTTCCTGGCTTCGTGGATCCCTGCTCACCCGTGGCCCACTCTGCTTAGTGATTGTCCTGGATTTGTGGACTCATTCTCTCACAGTGCTTAGTGGTTGTGTGCTAGCTCCTTTGGTCTCAAGCGCTCCCGTAGTACGACCCTCTTTCGTGGCTGCTAGATATTCCGTGTTCTCCAGGGTTTACGTGGATCTCACAGGCTTTGTGTCCATAATCATTCATGGTCGATAGCGTTCCATTTCTGGAACCCTCGTTAATGGGTGATCTTCCGAGCTTTTCTGTCACCTGTGTGCCGCGCCCCCCTGTGGTGGCTCCTTCTACCGCGTTATCGCGCTATCGTGCAATCACAATGTGGTTATGCTGTCTATGCTATCGTGGCTGCATAGTATATATGTTTTGCCAATGTTATCGCGTTCTACGATGGTTCCGTGTTCCGAGGTGTACAATCTTGGTCTCCAGAAGCGTTTCCCCGCGATTTTGTGGCTGGTCGGCCGTTCGGGTAAACGTGTTTTAATGAAGTATCGTCCTCAGTGGCCCGGCAATCTCAGGTTCTACAGTGCTATCGTGCTCAGTGGCTCGGTGATTTCCCGTGGCTGCTTGTTCTCCCATGTATTAGTGGCTGTCCCATCGTCCATGCTATCGTGCTATCTCTTGGTGTCGCGGTTGGTCTGTCATCCAAGCTTTCGTTATCTACAGTAGTATCGCGCTCCCCAGTGAGCTCCGATTCTACCCTGGTATCGTGTTTCAATACTCGACAACCTCCCGTTAATGGTCTTCCGCGGCTTCATGTTTGGTCGGTCGACTGTGCTCCGTGTTCTACCGTGGTGCTACGAGAGAATTACTGTCCATGCACTCTTACCGTTACGTGCTCTACAGTGCCTTCGAAGTAGCGTGCTCTTCCTTAGCCGTGCATTTCAGCATGCTGGGGTGTCTATGTATTTAAGTTCCTTTCCGTGCCCGTACGCTCCCGTCATATTCTTGTCCTTCTGTCCTTTTCATGGATATGTGCCCTATCGTCTTTCGCGCTACGCATACAACTTTGTGGTTTGCATCGGCTAAGTCTTCTATCATCGTCCATGACCTTCCGTGCTTCGTGTTGCTCTTCTATCCCATCGTCTACATAGTGTGGGTCGGTGTTCTTTCGTGTTTCGTGTTCTTGCTGAGTCACGTGCCTCCGCGCCAGCTGAATCACAAACGCTGGTCCGATTTTGTTTGATGTACATAGCATATATTGCTGGAAAGTTCACACAATATGTTAAGGTCGCACACTACGTGCAAAAATACAGAGGAAGATGATACTTTTCCCCGGAGGCAGTGTGGAGTGCAGGGGTGTAAGCCACAATAGTCATTTTTTTCACATTATTATTAATAGTAATACAATTGTTATTTATTATAAAACGCTGATATTATAATTATGTGTACTACTACTACAACAAATAGCTGCAAGGAAAAATAGGAATTGTCTTGATAATAGTACTACTCAAAACAGCATTGTAAGTTTAATTTCTGGAAAAGTACTATGAAGCCTAAAATATCATTCTATATTCAGTAGCTGCTGAAAAGTTCACACAATATGTTAAGGTCGCACACTACGTGCAAAAATACAGAGGAAGATGATACTTTTCCCCGGAGGCAGTGTGGAGTGCAGGGGTGTAAGCCACAATAGTCATTTTTTTCACATTATTATTAATAGTAATACAATTGTTATTTATTATAAAACGCTGATATTATAATTATGTGTACTACTACTACAACAAATAGCTGCAAGGAAAAATAGGAATTGTCTTGATAATAGTACTACTCAAAACAGCATTGTAAGTTTAATTTCTGGAAAAGTACTATGAAGCCTAAAATATCATTCTATATTCAATAGCTGCTGGAAAGTTCACACAATATGTTAAGGTCGCACACTACGTGCAAAAATACAGAGGAAGATGATACTTTTCCCCGGAGGCAGTGTGGAGTGCAGGGGTGTAAGCCACAATAGTCATTTTTTTCACATTATTATTAATAGTAATACAATTGTTATTTATTATAAAACGCTGATATTATAATTATGTGTACTACTACTACAACAAATAGCTGCAAGGAAAAATAGGAATTGTCTTGATAATAGTACTACTCAAAACAGCATTGTAAGTTTAATTTCTGGAAAAGTACTATGAAGCCTAAAATATCATTCTATATTTAATAGCTGCTGGAAAGTTCACACAATATGTTAAGGTCGCACACTACGTGCAAAAATACAGAGGAAGATGATACTTTTCCCCGGAGGCAGTGTGGAGTGCAGGGGTGTAAGCCACAATAGTCATTTTTTGCACTTATTATTAATGAGTAATACCATGTGTATTTTTATTATAAAACGCTGATTATATAAATGAGGTGTTATTACTTACTAACAACAAATAGCTGCAAGGGAAAAATAAGAATGTGTCTTGATAATAGTACTACTCAAAACAGCATTGTAAGTTTAATTTCTGGAAAAGTACTATGAAGCCTAAAATATCATTCTATATTCAATAGCTACTAAAGTTTCGATTGAGGCCTAAATATAAGTCACCAGGGCCTACAAAAAAATTCAACAGCTCCTACGACGATATTGTATGTGTGTGCACGTCGGCGCCTCCTATTAATGCTAATTAACGCGTGCACAGGCAGCGCCCTTCGCGTGGCCTTGCATACCGCAGCTGAAAATGAAAGCAAAATGAAATTTGAGTGGTGCATTTTAAGTACGATGTGTTGACCACATACAGTGTGTACACCACATAATTCAATTTTAGCCAATCGACGCCGCCTTCGCTGCGCTCGGCAGCCAGTAGAACGCGCGTATTTGCGTTACATTAATTAACCCTAGCCGCGGACGGACGTACGGACGGACAGACAACATACTCCACTAGAGGGGTAAGACTAGCCGTTCGCCGCCGCTACGCGGCGGAGTGGCATGGTTTGTTGGAGATAAGGTGGCCGCAAATGGAAGTGCTTCTTGGTGTCGCGTGTTTTGAGAGCGTGGTTCACCCTGTAGATCTTGGCATCGTGTATTTAACCACTTGCCTTTCCGTAGTCTCATTCGGCCTCGTATTATATCGTGGTTTGGAACGCTTCCGTTACCCCGTACTACAGGTTAGATCTCATGTTTCTACAGTGGCCGGCGCTCTTCCGTGATCTTCCCTCGCTTCGTGGATTCTCTGCTCAACCGTGGCACACTCGTCTTAGTGGTTAAGAGCTCTCTCTTTTGGGTTCATGTTTTTTATGTACTGCGCCGTGGCTGCTAACTATTTCCTGCTCTCAAACATTTCGTGGTTGCACCGGCTTCCTGATACTCAGTCTTTTGTGACCGTTCGCCTCCCATAGCTGGTACTCTAGCCGAAGGGTGCTTTTCCGTGGTTTGGTGCCTCCACGCAGTCGTGTTGTTCCAGCACCCGTGTATCGGGCTCGTCTGGTGAGGCTTCATCGACCGCGTTATAACGCCATCGTGTAATTGCGATATGGTTTTGCTGTCTATGGTATTGTGCTCGCAGATTGCATCTGCATTGCCCATGTTAGCGTGCTCTTCAGCGGCATCGTCCTCCACAATCGTGGTCAACCCGAGCTTCCTTCCATTTCGTGGCTGGTCTGCCGTCCGTGCAATCGAATTCTAATGCGCTATTGTTCTCCGTGGCATGGTAAACTCAGGTTCTACACTGATATAGTGCTCCGTGGCTCGGTGATTTCGCGTCTACAGCTCCAGTGGCCGCATTTCTATCATGGCTTAGTGTCTTGGCCACCGTCCAAGTCATCGTTTTATTTTGTCGTGTCGGCGCTGGTCTGCCGTCCGCTCTATTATGAGCTACCGTAGTATCGTGCTCCCTGGCTCGGTAAGATCCGGTTCTACCCTGGTATTGTGCTCAAATGCTCGGTGTTTTCACGTTTATGGTCTCCCGCGGCTATATGTCTGGTCCGTCGACCGTGCTCCGTGCTCTACCGTGATGCTATGGGAGAATTGCTGTTAGTGCACTCTTACCGCTGCGTGCTCTTCCGTAGCCGTGCTTTTCAGCATGCTGGGGTGTTTATATATTTAGTTCCCATCCGTGGCTCGTACGCTTTCGTCCTATTCTTGACCTTCTGTCCTTTTCATGACTGCGTGTTCTTCCGTCTTTCGCGCTACGCATACAACTTTGTGGTTTGCATCGGCTAAGTCTTCTATCATCGTCCATGACCTTCCGTGCTTCGTGTTGCTCTTCTATCCCATCGTCTACATAGTGTGGGTCGGTGTTCTTTCGTGTTTCGTGTTCTTGCTGAGTCACGTGCCTCCGCGCCAGCTGAATCACAAACGCTGGTCCGATTTTGTTTGATGTACATAGCCGGAAAGTTCACACAATATGTTAAGGTCGCACACTACGTGCAAAAATACGGAAGATGATACTTTTCTCCGGAGGCAGTGTGGAGTGCAGGGGTGTAAGCCACAATAGTCATTTTTTATTTTTTCACATTATTATTAATAGTAATACAATTGTTATTTATTATAAAACGCTGATATTATAATTATGTGTACTACTACTACAACAAATAGCTGCAAGGAAAAATAGGAATTGTCTTGATAATAGTACTACTCAAAACAGCATTGTAAGTTTAATTTCTGGAAAAGTACTATGAAGCCTAAAATATCATTCTATATTCAATAGCTACTAAAGTTTCGATTGAGGCCTAAATATAAGTCACCAGGGCCTACAAAAAATTTCAACAGCTTCTACGACGATATTGTATGTGTGTGCACGTCGGCGCCTCCTATTAATGCTAATTAAAGGGTGCACAGGCAGCGCCCTTCGCGTGGCCTTGCATACCGCAGCTGAAAATGAAAGCAAAATGAAATTTGAGTGGTGCATTTTAAGTACGATGTGTTGACCACATACAGTGTGTACACCACATATTGCAATTTTAGCCAATCGACGCCGCCTTCGCTGCGCTCGGCAGCCAGTAGAACGCGCGTATTTGCGTTATATTTATTAACCCTAGCCCGTTACGGACGGACGTACGGACAGACACACGTCAGACTCCACTAGAGAGATAAGCCTAGCCGTTCGCCGCCGCTACGCGGCGGAGGTGGCAGGCTGTAGTCCCAGGGGAAATTGGCTCACGCCTTCGCTGCGCTCCGGCGTAAACATGATTTATGTAAACGTGATGTATTAAATGCATTTAAAATTGAACATTCCTACTCCGAACCAAAGATCTGCCTGTAGACAATGTTCTGGGTGTAGACCCCATCCTCCTCCTCCAGCTTTGGGTACTCGACCAGCACCTTGAATCTTGATCTTGAAGTAACTCGCGACATCGCAACGTACAGCTGCCCGTGGGAGAAGCAAGGCGTAGCAAGATACAGCCCCAAATACTGCACCGTTTGGCCTTGCGCCTTGTTAATCGTCATCGCAAAGGCCGGTTGGACAGGAAACTGCTTGCGTCTCAAATGAAACGGAAAGCTCCGAATGTCCCCGTCACTGATGAAAACAACGCGGGGAATCAACACATGTTGCCCTTGTCGCTCACCTGTCATGATTGTGGCGTGGATGACATGTGGCTTGAGGGCCACAATTCGAAGCCGTGTTCCGTTGCACAGCCCTAGATCTGGATTCAGGTTCCGCATCATCATGATAGGCATTCCTACCTTGAGGGTCAACTTGTGGGGAGGCATTCCACTGATATTCATCGAGTGGAGTACCTCCTGCTCGAAGGAATTGCCGTCACCGTCGTCTTGTACAGAATCGGAAGACATGTATTCCCGCGCCTGTCCAGTTAATCGAGCGGTCACCGCTTCATTGATGCGGTGCACGATTGCGTTCGTGGTCGTGAGGATCGTACGGTTAGCTAAATATTCATCGGTAGCAACTTCGGGGTTGTTAATCTCGCCATACATCTCGTCGATGATCCGATCCATGCCTCTTGGAATAACACCAGGACGAATTTCCTGGTCCTCATCCTCAGGCACAGGTGGATTCTCAATTAGCATATCGCGCGGGATCTTCATGTAATCGTTTCCTAGGGAAGGGTTTACATCATGCCTTCCCTCCCCGACTTGCAGCAGAAACTCGGAGAACGCAGCCATTTCCTCAGCAGTGTCTGCAGTATCAGCTGTGCGCACTCGCATGTTTTCCGTAAGACGGAACGTCTGGAATTGGGGCCACAGCCTAGACGACTTGAGGCAAGCGTCAATTGTCTCGACGGGTGTTCCATTCTTAACGACCGGGAGAATCTGGCGGAAATCTCCCGAAAGTACAAACTCTTTCCCCCAAAAAGGCTCGGTATCGTTGTCAAGTATGTCTCGCAGTGTTCGGTCTACTGCCTCGAATGCGTGGCGATGGGCCATAGGTGCTTCGTCCCAAATAATTAAACTTGCATGCTTAATCAACTCCTGAATATGGGAGTTCTTCCTGATACCGCACGTCGAGCTCTCGTTCAATTTCAAAGGGATCTTGAATGTAGAATGAGCTGTCCTACCACCCATGAGCAAGAGCGAGGCAATACCGCTAGACGCCACAGCGATGGCGATTTTCCCCGAGAGTCTGACTTTGGCCAGTATGTTTCGAAGCAGTGTAGATTTTCCAGTACCACCCGGGCCATCGACAAAAAATAGTTTCTTGCCTTCCTCCGGGCATTCAACCGCTTCAATAATCTGGTCGTAAACCACCCGCTGACTTTCGTTTAGCTGATCTTCTGTGCTTACAATTGCCTCCAAAGATGACGCGTCGTATCCAGTCAGCTCACGTCGTAGTAATCCGTTTTGGCGAAGCGCTTCACGAATCAATGTTGGGAACGACCCCAACTGAGGAAGCTCGTCGAAGTCAGCTACCGCATACCCCACTCGCTTGAAGTAGTTCTTGAATGCTCATCAGCGTTTCAAATTCGACCAACGCCGACTTAAAGGGGTCCATCAAAGCCTGATGTTTGCGTGCGAAGTCTTGGGAAAGATCCGCGAAAAACCGATCCCATAGAACACCAACATTTGCTGGAGCTGAATACACCAGAATGGTGACGAAGAGCTGGCGTTTGCTAATACGGGCATTTGGAACTCAGCTGCCTCCCTCAAACACGAAAACCCCACTCGTTATCATTCTCCAAGTAGCCAGCTTTCCCGCCGCCGCATTTTGGGAATGTGGGGCAGAAAATCCTCGTTAACCGTTCTCAAAGTCTTCAAAATGAGTTGGGACCTCTACGCCTGACAGGAGCAGTAAACCGAAGAATAGAACCCGCTCCCTGTCTCCAGGGAGACACATGAAATCAGGCGACCCAACCGCAGCCTTGGATACGGTTTCCTGGCAACCCCACCTTTTCGGTTGCCCTTTCTCCGGCGCTTTCCAGCAGAAATCTTTGGGGATATCCTGATACAACATCGTCCTGGCAATATGATTCTGAGGCTCTTCACTCGCACACAACTCAAAGAATCTGGTCAGCATCGTGTGACTACCACGTTCCAAAACCGCCTCCGGGTTTTCCGTCTCGCGAAAGCAAATTGTCTGGCCTGACTCGAGATGAACCGTCAGCTGTGTCACCGCATGGGTTTTCCCCTGAATTGTGAAATCGAGCAGGCGCATGCAAGCTTCCACCGGAGAAATGTACCGGGCGCTCAAGAAACGTAGAATCTCATTTGGTTCTCGACGCGCACTCTGCTGCCCTCCTCGGACTTCTTCCACAGTGAGTATAGCCATGTCGGGTCCTTTGTACACATACTTGTACAGGTATTTAACCGCAGTAATATCCGTGCACACTTCGACATTGATGTGGCAGTTGTACTTCTGGGATAAGTACGGGTTGTATGGTACAACCCACTGGTTGATCGTAGCATTGTCGTATTCTCTGCCTTTGAACTTTAGAACACCTTCTTGCTGTCGACGTCGTCTGTACACTGGATATCCATTGGCATTGGCTTGTGTAACTTCTGCTAAGGGCTTCGGATATCCTTTGGTGCACTTGTTGTCCTTCATACACGCGCAGGAAGGGTTTGCAGGCCCGCATGGACCATGGAGCATGCATGACATGACCGTCTCATACAGCTGAGGGTTTGTATCCTTATCTGGGATCTCAGCGCATACCATCTTGTCTACGATCTCGCGGGTTCGAGGTTTGTCTTCGTCAGCCAAAATAACCAGTACATGAGCGTGGGGGAGGCCTCGTTTTTGAAACTCGACAACGTAAATCCGCGCGCGCACTCGCCCCAGAACGCCTTGGTTTAAATCGTCAAGCGTCGCTTGCAGTTTCTGCTGCCACACGCGAGCCACGATGTCTGGTCGATCTTGAGCTGTCTGGATATTGGAAGGTATCGCTTTAAGAATCTCGTCCCATTTGGGGTTGCATGTTTCCGTCAGGAAGACGTCGGGCCGTCCATACTCCCGAACAATTGCCATCGAATCTTGATACGACTTGTACATGGACCGCGGGCTACCCAGGTGTGAAGCCGGTAGAATGATACGCTTGCCAACCTGATTAAGAAAGTGGGTTGGTCGTCCTCTGCTGCCTCCGTCCCGGTCCGGGTGCACCAATCTGTTCTGGGCCCGGTCATATTCCGACAGCAGCACTTCTCCTTCCGCCAGAGCCAAAGTATCCTCATTGAGCAAAGCGTCTTGAACACCCCTGTATTGATCGGCGCGAAGTGTTTTCTGATTGTCGGCCACCCAGCGAAGCTGTTCTTGCTCACATTTTGCACGCTGATCTACACACCACTGCTGAAATAGACGCCCCCCTTGGTGGAGAGCGGACTGATCATCCACTTTCTGGTGGAGACGGAACGCGACGTGTTCACGAAGCGACATCGCCTTCTTGTTTCGATACTCAGCACCATTCGCGAACTCGTCTGTGTAGGTCCAGCCCTTCTCTCCATATGGAAGGAGAAGCGGGTATTGGAGTGGATCGTAATCGGCGTGAGTCTCGTACAAACGTATCAGTCTTTGATCGCGTGTAAAGAGTAGTAGATCCCGAGGCTGAGCCAGGTTGCCATCCTCAATGAGAGTCGCAGCCACTTCAGACACAGTGGGGCGGTTATGTGTCCTCGGTCGCGAGGAGTTGTCATGCAGACGGAACACCAAGTCTACTGGAGCCTCCGTGTTGGGTTGGCGCACTTGCTGCCCAAAGTGAAGGAACCGTTGCGCTAATGGGTTGTGCTCTGCCATCATTTTCTCGATGTCTAGTAGTGCAACACGATCCAGATCCGCGAATATATCAAGACGTCGCTCCGCGCGGCGTTGCATGTCTGGATCCACAATGTAGATCTGTGCAAACTTGGGTGCTACCCGCGCGCCTGTCCGACGGTCTATGTGGGGAAGGAGGGACCCTAGGTAGTGCCCCATAGCCCCTTGAATGCGATATGTGTACACCCCGTGTGTACCGGCAACGCTCTCGTCTTGACGTACGTTTTGAAACGATCGGTTTGAGCACGAAGCACCAATCGACGTAAATGCGAAGGCTTGATTGTAGGCACGAATTTGACGGCGGAACTCGGGATCTCCGTACAGCTGAAGCAGTTTTGGGAGCGCGGGGTGCAGTGGAGGCAGCTTTACCCTGCCTGCCAGACAGCATGATATCGCAGACTCGCCTGGACACTTCCAAGCATTGCAGACCGGACAAACGGTTGTAGCCGGGAGCTTGTGTCGCCCGTTAACCACGTGGTCACCCGTTATCATGGACGCGTCGAAGTCTGCGAGGGAAATAAGAGCGTGGCCATGACGGACGCATTGGCGTCGAGTGCGCACCCGCTCGAGCTCTTGCTGATGCTCTTCCGCTGTCTGTCGCGCTCGTCGATCCGTATGCTGCTGGCGATTTAGCTCACGTTCCACTTCACGATCCTGTGAAGGCAACTCCGCACGTCTTTCTTCATGGTAAGCTCGGTCCTGCTCCCGTAGTTCCTGGAGCTGTTCCTCGCGTAGCCGAGCTCGACGGACACGTTGGCGCTCTGCACCCTTCTGTCGGGCGATATTACGTTGAGAGAGTGATATATTCGCTCGTCTCGTGCGAGCTCTTTGTGCGTCGCGTGTCCGGTCACGATCTGCCTGAGACAATGTCCTGTTAGCTCGTCTTTCGCGAGCTCGTTGCGCTGCCGACACCGGAACCGCTTCTTGAACTGTAGCTTGTGGTGTGACAGGGACCGTAAATAAAGCTACCCCAGTGGCTCCGTCTTGATACGCCGCCTCCATTTGAGCCGCGAACCGGCGCTGATATACCGCTGGATTGGATTCTTCCGTCTTCTCCTCCTGCTCTTCCAAAGCTATCGTTTGACCTTCCGTCAATTCCATCGTCTCCGAAACTTCTTGGTTCACACTGAGGGCTTGAAGCGCTTTGTTTAAGTCGCAGCGCTTCCTCCTGCGCTTGTTCAAACGTCGTTTCCGTGCTTCCTTCTCCTCTTGCGTAGGTGTCGCGTTAATGCGTTCGTTCTCGCGCAGGGCCTCCTCGAGCTCCTCGCGCGTCCTCTTTCGCTTACTCCGAACCATAGCTCTGCGAACACGAAAACGTGACGCGTTAGACAATGTCTAAGAACACCGCACGTAGCAGTAGGTTTTCATAGAGTAGTGTGTGGGGATATGCGTACTACCCGGGATTGCTTGCCCCCATCAAGGTTATCTCCGATCACTTATCCCACAGTCACGGGCCGTGAGGCCCGGAGCGGTTTTAGTTTGCAAATTGTGCAGTCGAATATTCAGGGTTGGGCCCCCGGATAGTACTGAAGCTTGAGGTGCGATATCCTTTTGCCAAAAGGCGGCCGTTAATTGCAAAGGCTGGTTATTGATAGGCTATTACAGCCCCCATCCCATCTGTCGGTTAAAAGAGGCCGGTTACGGTACCCCTCCTAACCAACTGCACGCACGCAATGTGCGTGCCCATCAATAACCATTAACGACCGGCTCAACTGGTTGGCTGTCGGGTTTGCGGTCAATGGACCAGGTGCCAAATGTGCTCTCGCGCAGAGTGGGCGGTGGGATAAAGCCCCAAGAACCCAAAGGGCTCTGGAACTAAATCCCCATAGCACGGCTACCTACTTGCAGGATAAAATCCCGCAAGTTATAAGCTACCCCCTAAGCAGCCCCAGGAACCTCGGACTATCTGTGTATGTGTGTCTTGCTAGCTACTAATGCTAACTAACATGCATACACGCAGCGTACCTTGAGTAACGTGGCGTTCCGCGGCTTCCGTTTCGAAAATGGGGGCAAAATGAAATTTGAACGTTTGCATTTAAGTACGATATGTAGCCCACATACAATGTGTACACCACATATTGCGATTTTAGCCAATCGAGGCCGCCTTCGCTGCGCTCGGCAGCCAGTAGAACGCGCGTTTTAGCGTGAGGATTATTAACCCTAGCCCGTTACGGACGTTACAGACGGACAACACACTCCACTAGAGAGGTAAGACTAGCCGTTCGCCGCCCGCTACGCGGCGGAGTGGCATGGTTTGTTGGAGATGAGGTTGCCGCAACCTTAGTGCTTCTTGGTGTCGCGTGTTTTGAGAGCGTGGTTCACCCCGTAGATCTTGGCATCGTGTATTTAACCACTTGCCTTCCGTAGTCTCATTCGGCCCCGTATAATATCGTGGTTTGGAACGTTTCCGTTACCCCGTACTACAGGTTGGGTGTTGTTTTCTTCAATGGTCCATGCTCTTTCGTGCTCTTCCCGGCTTCGAGGTTCCTGCTCACCCATGGCCCACGCTGCTCAGCGGTTCTGTCCTCTCTCTTGTGGGTTCATGCTCTTTAGTACGGTCTTTTCGTTAAAGCTAACTGTTTTCCGTTCTCAAACGTTTACGTGGGTTGCACTGGCTTCGTGGTAGATACTATTTCGTTACCATTGGCCTTCCATCGCCGGTGCTCTAACCAAAGGGTGCTATTCCGTGCTTTGGTGCCTCCATGCAGTCGTGGTTCCGTCGCCCGTGCATCGTGATCTCCTGATGAAGTGTCATCGACCGCGGAATCACGCTATCGTGCAATCACGGTGTGGTAATGCTGTCTATGGTATGGTGCTCGCGTAGTGCATCTGCGTTGCCCGTGTTATCGTGCTCTACATGGGCTTCGTGCTCCACGGTGTGCAATCGTGGTCACCCCAAGCACCCCCGTGATTTTCGTGGCTGGTCTGCCGTCCGTGCAATCGAGTTTTAATGTGCTACTGTCCTCCGTGGCTCGGGGAGCTGAGCTTCTACGCTGGTATCGTGCTCCGTGGCTCAAAGATCTCCCGTCTATAGCTCCTGTGGCTGTGCTCCCCTATGGCTTAGTGGCACAGTCCATGCTATCGTGTTAGCTTGCGATGTTGCGGCTGGTCTGTCGTCCGTGAGATCGTTAGCTACCGTAGTGTCGTGCTGTCGGACTCGGTGAGCTCCGATTCTACCCTAATATCGGGCTCCAATGCTCGGATGATCTTCCGTTTATGGTACATCGCGTTTTCACGTTTGGTCGGTCGACTGTGCTCCGTGTTGTACCGTGGTGCTATGGGAGAATTACTGTCCGTGCACTCTTACCGCTACGTGCTCTACAGTGGCTTCGAAGTTGCGTGCTCCTCCGTAGCCGTGCATTTCAGCATGCTGGGGTGTCTATGTATTTAGTTCCCTTCCGTGGCCCGTACGCTCCCGTCATATTCTCGTTCTTCTGTTCTTTCCATGGCTGCGTGCACTTCCATCTTTCACGCTACGTAAAACACTTCGTGGTTTGCATCGGCTAAATCTTCTATCATCGTCCATGACGTTCCGTGCTTCGTGTTGCTCTTCTATCCCATCGTTTTTCGTGTTCTTGCTGAGTCGCGTGCCTCCGCGCAAACTTGATCACAAACGCTGTTCCGATTTGGTTTGATGTACACAACATATATTGTTGGAAAGATCACACAATATCTTAAGGTCGTGTGCAAATACAGAGGAAGATGATACTTTTCCCGGGGGCAGTGTGGGGTGCAGGGGGGTGTCGGGTGGGAAGTCATAATAGTCATATTTTAAAGTTTTCACATCCTAAAGTATCAATTATTAATAGTAGTAGTAGAGGTGTGATTTATTATAAACGTTAACATAATAATTATGTGGTCTACTACTACAAATAACTGCAAGCAAAAATATGAAATGTCTTAAGAATAGTACTACGCAAAACAGTACTGTAAGTTATATTATTACAAACCTACTACGAAGCAAATCAAATCATATTTAAACCAATAAGTACTAATGTTTTGATTGAGGCCGAAGTATGAGTCAGCGAAGCCTACAAATTTTATCAAGATCACCTACGACGATAGAGAACGTGTGTTCTCATCGGCGCCTTTTAATTCAGCTAACTAACGCGTACACAGGCAGCGCCCTTCGCGTGGCCTTGCATACCGCAGCTGAAAATAAAAGCAAAATATAATTTGAGCGGTACATTGGAAGTACGATGTGTTGACCACATACAGTGTGTGCACCACATAGTTCGATTCTAGCCAATCGACGCCGCCTTCGCTGCGCTCGGCAGCCAGTAGAACGCCCGCATGAGCGTGAGTTTTATTAACCCTAGCCCGTTACGGACGGACTGACGGACGGACGCAGACCACACTCCACTAGGGGGGTAAGACTAGCCGTTCGCCGCCGCTACGCGGCGGAGTGGCATGGTTTGTTGGAGATGAGGTGGCCGGAACTTTATTGCTTCTTGGTGTCGCGTGTTTTGAGAGCGTGGCTCACCCCGTAGATCTTGGCATCGTGTATTTAACCACTTGCCTTTCCGTAGTCTCATTCGGCCCCGTATAATATCGTGGTTTGGTACATTTCGGTTATCCGTACTACAGGTTGTAGTCATGTTCTTCAATGGCCTGCGATCTTATGTGATCTTCCCGGCATCGTGGTTTCCTGCTCACCCGTGGTCCATGATGCTTGGTAATTATGGACCCTCTCTCTTGGGCTCATGCTCTTCAGTAGTATGACCCTCTTTCGTGGATGCTAACTATTTCCTGATCTCAAACGTTTACGGGGGCTGCACTGGTTTCGTGGTTCATAGTCTTTTGTGGTCGTTGGTTTCCCATCCAAGTACTCTACCTGAAGGGTCCTAATCCGTGGTTTGGTGCCTCCACGCAGTCGTGTTGTTCCGTCGCCCGTGTATCGCGCTCTCCTGGTAAGATTCCATCGACCGCGTTACGACGCTATGGAGCAATCGCGGTGTGGTAATGGTATTTATGGTATTGTGCTCGCGTAGTGCATCTGCGTTGCCCGTGTTATCGTGCTCTACATGGGCTTCGTGCTCCACGGTGTGCAATCGTGGTCACCCCAAGCACCCCCGTGATTTTCGTGGCTGGTCTGCCGTCCGTGCAATCGAGTTTTAATGTGCTACTGTCCTCCGTGGCTCGGGGAGCTGAGCTTCTACGCTGGTATCGTGCTCCGTGGCTCAAAGATCTCCCGTCTATAGCTCCTGTGGCTGTGCTCCCCTATGGCTTAGTGGCACAGTCCATGCTATCGTGTTAGCTTGCGATGTTGCGGCTGGTCTGTCGTCCGTGAGATCGTTAGCTACCGTAGTGTCGTGCTGTCGGACTCGGTGAGCTCCGATTCTACCCTAATATCGGGCTCCAATGCTCGGATGATCTTCCGTTTATGGTACATCGCGTTTTCACGTTTGGTCGGTCGACTGTGCTCCGTGTTGTACCGTGGTGCTATGGGAGAATTACTGTCCGTGCACTCTTACCGCTACGTGCTCTACAGTGGCTTCGAAGTTGCGTGCTCTTCCGTAGCCGTGCATTTCAGCATGCTGGGGTGTCTATGTATTTAGTTCCCTTCCGTGGCCCGTACGCTCCCGTCATATTCTCGTTCTTCTGTTCTTTCCATGGCTGCGTGCACTTCCATCTTTCACGCTACGTAAAACACTTCGTGGTTTGCATCGACTAAATCTTCTATCATCGTCCATGACGTTCCGTGCTTCGTGTTGCTCTTCTATCCCATCGTTTTTCGTGTTCTTGCTGAGTCGCGTGCCTCCGCGCAAACTTGATCACAAACGCTGTTCCGATTTTGTTTGATGTACACAACATATATTGCTGGAAAGATCACACAATATCTTAAGGTCGTGTGCAAATACAGAGGAAGATGATACTTTTCCCGGGGGCAGTGTGGGGTGCAGGGGGGTGTCGGGTGGGAAGTCATAATAGTCATATTTTAAAGTTTTCACATCCTAAAGTATCAATTATTAATAGTAGTAGTAGAGGTGTGATTTATTATAAACGTTAACATAATAATTATGTGGACTACTACTACAAATAACTGCAAGCAAAAATATGCATTGTCTTAAGAATAGTACTACGCAAAACAGTACTGTAAGTTAAATTATTACAAACCTACTACGAAGCAAATCAAATCATATTTAAACCAATAAGTACTAATGTTTTGATTGAGGCCGAAGTATGAGTCAGCGAAGCCTACAAATTTTATCAACAGCACCTACGACGATAGAGAACGTGTGTGCTCATCGGCGCCTTTTAAATCAGCTACCTAACGCGTACACAGGCAGCGCCCTTCGCGTGGCCTTGCATACCGCAGCTGAAAATGAAAGCAAAATGAAATTTAAGCGGTACATTTTAAGTACGATGTGTTGACCACATACAGTGTGTACACCACATAATTCGATTCTAGCCAATCGACGCCGCCTTCGTTGCGCTCGGCAGCCAGTAGAACGCGCGTATTAGCGTGAGGATTATTAACCCTAGCCCGTTACGGACGGACTGACGGACGGCCAGACAACACACTCCACTAGGGGGGGTAAGACTAGCCGTTCGCCGCCGCTACGCGGCGGAGTGGCATGGTTTGTTGGAGATAAGGTGGCCGCAAATGGAAGTGCTTCTTGGTGTCGCGTGCGTTGTAAGCGTCGCTCACCCCAGTACGCCGTGGCTTCGTGTACTTAACCCCTTACCATTCCGTAGTCTCATATGGACCCGTATAATATCGTTGTTTGGTACGCTTCCGTTACCCCGTACTACAGGTTGGATGTCATGTTCTACAGTGGCCGGCGCTCTTCCGTGATCTTCCTGGCTTCGTGGATCCCTGCTCACCCGTGGCCCACTCTGCTTAGTGATTGTCCTGGATTTGTGGACTCATTCTCTCACAGTGCTTAGTGGTTGTGTGCTAGCTCCTTTGGTCTCAAGCGCTCCCGTAGTACGACCCTCTTTCGTGGCTGCTAGATATTCCGTGTCTCCAGGGTTTACGTGGATCTCACAGGCTTTGTGTCCATAATCATTCATGGTCGATAGCGTTCCATTTCTGGAACCCTCGTTAATGGGTGATCTTCCGAGCTTTTCTGTCACCTGTGTGCCGCGCCCCCCTGTGGTGGCTCCATCTACCGCGTTATCGCGCTATCGTGCAATCACAATGTGGTTATGCTGTCTATGCTATCGTGGCTGCATAGTATATATGTTTTGCCAATGTTATCGCGTTCTACGATGGTTCCGTGTTCCGAGGTGTACAATCTTGGTCTCCAGAAGCGTTTCCCCGCGATTTTGTGGCTGGTCGGCCGTTCGGGTAAACGTGTTTTAATGAAGTATCGTCCTCAGTGGCCCGGCGATCTCAGGTTCTACAGTGCTATCGTGCTCAGTGGCTCGGTGATTTCCCGTGGCTGCTTGTTCTCCCATGTTTTAGTGGCTGTCCCATCGTCCATGCTATCGTGCTATCTCTTGGTGTCGCGGTTGGTCTGTCATCCAAGCTTTCGTTATCTACAGTAGTATCGCGCTCCCCAGTGAGCTCCGATTCTACCCTGGTATCGTGTTTCAATACTCGACAACCTCCCGTTAATGGTCTTCCGCGGCTTCATGTTTGGTCGGTCGACTGTGCTCCGTGTTCTACCGTGGTGCTACGAGAGAATTACTGTCCATGCACTCTTACCGTTACGTGCTCTACAGTGCCTTCGAAGTAGCGTGCTCTTCCTTAGCCGTGCATTTCAGCATGCTGGGGTGTCTATGTATTTAAGTTCCTTTCCGTGCCCGTACGCTCCCGTCATATTCTTGTCCTTCTGTCCTTTTCATGGATATGTGCCCTATCGTCTTTCGCGCTACGCATACAACTTTGTGGTTTGCATCGGCTAAGTCTTCTATCATCGTCCATGACCTTCCGTGCTTCGTGTTGCTCTTCTATCCCATCGTCTACATAGTGTGGGTCGGTGTTCTTTCGTGTTTCGTGTTCTTGCTGAGTCACGTGCCTCCGCGCCAGCTGAATCACAAACGCTGTTCCGATTTTGTTTGATGTACATAGCATATATTGCTGGAAAGTTCACACAATATGTTAAGGTCGCACACTACGTGCAAAAAAACAGAGGAAGATGATACTTTTCCCCGGAGGCAGTGTGGAGTGCAGGGGTGTAACCCACAATAGTCATTTTTTATTTTTTCACATTATTACTACGAAGCCTAAAATATCATTCTATATCCAATAAGTACTAAAGTTTCGATTGAGGCCTAAATATAAGTCACCAGGGCCTACAAAAAATTTCAACAGCTCCTACGACGATATTGTATGTGTGTGCACGTCGGCGCCTCCTATTAATGCTAATTAACGCGTGCACAGGCAGCGCCCTTCGCGTGGCCTTGCATACCGCAGCTGAAAATGAAAGCAAAATAAAATTTGAGCGGTGAATTTTAAGTACGAAGTGTTGACCACATACAGTGTGTACACCACATATTGCAATTTTAGCCTATCGAGGCCGCCTTCGCTGCGCTCGGCAGCCAGTAGAACGCGCGTATTTGCGTTACATTAATTAACCCTAGCCGCGGACGGACGTACGGACGGACAGACAACACACTCCACTAGAGGGGTAAGACTAGCCGTTCGCCGCTGCTACGCGGCGGAGTGGCATGGTTTGTTGGAGATGCGGTGGCCGCAGATTTAGATGCTTCTTGGTGTCGCGTACTTTGTTAGCGTCGTTCACCCCAGTAGATCTTGGCTTCGTGTACTTAACTATTTGCCTCTTTCGTGGCCGTTGGCCTCCCATCGCTGGTACTCTGGCCGAAGAGTGCTATTCCGTGGTTTGGCGCATTCACGCAGTCGTATTATTCCATCACCCGTGTATCGTGCTCTCCTGGTGAGGTTCCATCGACCGCGGTATCACGCTATCGTGCAATCGCGGTGTGGTAATGCTGTCTATGGTATTGTGCTCGCGTAGTGCACCTGCGTTGCCCGTGCTATTGTGTTTTGCAATGGCATCGTACTCCACAATGTGGAATCGTGGTCCCCCTAAGAGCCCCCTCGTTTATTTCGTGGCTGGTCCACCGTCCGTGCAATCGTGTTCTCATGTACTACTGTCCTTCGTGGCTCGGTAAGCTCAGGTTCTACACTGGTATGGTGTTCCGTGGCTTGATGGTCTTCGGTCTAGGGTGCTATTCCGTGGTTTGGTGCCTCCATGCAGTCGTGTGGTTCCGTCGCCCGTTCCATCGACCGCGTTACCATGCTATCGTGCAATCGCGGTATGGCAATGATGTCTACGGTATTGTGCTCGCGTAGTGCATCTGCTTTGCCCGCGTATCGTGTTCTACAATGGTATCGTGCTCCGCGGTGTGCAACCGTGGTATCCCGAATCGTTTCCCTGTGACTTCGTGGCTGGCACGTCGTCCGTGCAATCATGTTGTAATGCACTATTGTCCCTCGATGCTAGGTGACCTCAGGCTCTACACTGGTACCCGGCTCCGTGGCTCGGTGATTTCGCGTGACTGCGTGTTCTCCCACGGATTAGTGGTTAATCCAACGTCTATGCTGTCGTTTATGGCGTGGTGTTGACGTTGATCGGTCGTCCAGGCTATCGTTAGCTACCGTAGTATCGTGTGCCGTGGGTCGGTGGGCTGTCCTCGTATCGTACTCCAATGTTCAGTGATTTCCCGCTTATGCTCTCCCGTGAATTTGTGTTTGGCCGTCGACCGTGCTTCGGGGTAACCTGTGGTGGGAGAACTCCTTTCCGTGCACTCGCACAGCTGCGTGGTCTACCGTGACTGTGAACGTGCTCTCTCTTGGTCCGTGCTTTTTCAGCGTGTTGGCGTTTCATTATTTCAGCTCTCACCCGCTGTCATCTGATCGTGCGGCTCCGTGTTTTTCAGGCTCTTCCCTGGTTCGTGCTTCGTATGAAATTTCGTGGCCTATTCTTATTTCGTCCGTGACTTTCCGTATTTCAAGCTGTTCCTTCTATCGCGTTATGTACATGATCTGACTCGGTGTTCCTCCGTGTTTCGTGTTCTTGTTTAATCACGTGCCTCTACGCTAATTCAATCACAAACACTGCTCCCACTGCACTGCATGTATGTTACGTATCGTGTTCGAGAGGGCGCACATGCTCTTAGGGGTACAAAATACGCGCTAATACAAAGAAAACTTTCTTTTTTTTAGTGGCGGAGAAGTGTACATGGTTATGTGCGGTGGAAGCCACTATATTCATATTTTAAATATTTAATATTAATAATAAATTGTGCATCTTCATCTAACGCAAATATGATACAATACTTTAAGGTTATTAGTATTAGATATAAAGTGCATTTAAATTTGATAAGCGCTACTAAATTAATTTAGTGTAGTACTACTACAAACGTCTGCAAGCAATAATATGAGACTTTAGAATAGTACTAAGCAAAATTATCTTAGAAAGTAAAAAAAAATGCTACAAAGCTAAAACAAATCATATTATAACCAATAAGTACTAAAGGCTTCATTTAAGCCGAAATATAAGTCACCAAGGCCTACAATTTTTTCAAACAGCTCCTACGACGATATACTACGTGTGTGCGCGTTGGCGCCTTCTACCAATGCCAACTAACGCGCGCACAGGCAGCGCCCTTTGCGTGAGGTGGCGCTCCAGCGTTAAAAAATGGGGGCAAAATGAAATTTGAACGGTGCATTTAAGTACGATGTGTAGACCACATATAATATGTACACCACATATCACAATTTTAGCGAATCGAAGCCGCCTTCGCTGCGCTCGGCAGCCAGTAGAACGCCCGCATTTGCGCTACATGAATTAACCCTAGCCGCGGACGGACGTACGGACGGACAGACAACACACTCCACTAGAGGGGTAAGACTAGCCGCTCGCCGCCGCTACGCGGCGGAGGTTGCAGGCTGTAGTCCCAGGGGAAATTGGCTCACGCCTTCGCTGCGCTCCGGCGTAAGCATGATTTATGTAAACGTGATGTATTAAATGCATTTAAAATTGAACATTCCTACTCCGAACCGAAGATCTGCCTGTAGACAATGTTCTGGGTGTAGACCCCATCTTCCTCCTCCAGCTTTGGGTACTCGACCAGCACCTTGAATCTTGATCTTGAAGTAACTCGCGACATCGCAACGTACAGCTGCCCGTGGGAGAAGCAAGGCGTAGCAAGATACAGCCCCAAGTACTGCACCGTTTGGCCTTGCGCCTTGTTTATCGTCATCGCAAAGGCCGGTTGGACAGGAAACTGCTTGCGTCTCAAATGAAACGGAAAGCTCCGAATGTCCCCGTCACTGATGAAAACAACGCGGGGAATCAACACATGTTGCCCTTGTCGCTCACCTGTCATGATTGTGGCGTGGATGACATGTGGCTTGAGGGCCACAATTCGAAGCCGTGTTCCGTTGCACAGCCCTAGATCTGGATTCAGGTTCCGCATCATCATGACAGGCATTCCTACCTTGAGGGTCAACTTGTGGGGCGGCATTCCACTGATATTCATCGAGTGGAGTACCTCCTGCTCGAAGAAATTGCCGTCACCGTCGTCTTGTACAGAATCGGAAGACATGTATTCCCGCGCTTGTCCAGTTAATCGATCGGTCACCGCTTCATTGATGCGGTGCACGATTGCGTTCGTGGTCGTGAGGATCGTTCGGTTAGCGAAATACTCGTCGGTAGCAACCTCGGGGTTATTAATCTCGCCATACATCTCGTCGATGATCCGATCCATGCCTCTTGGAATAACGCCCGGACGAATTTCCTGGTCCTCGTCCTCTGGCACAGGTGGATTATCAATCAGCATATCGCGCGGGATCTTCATGTAATCGCTTCCTAGGGAAGGGCTTACATCATGCCTTCCCTCCCCGACTTGCAGCAGAAACTCGGAGAATGCAGCCATTTCCTCAGCAGTGTCTGCAGTATCAGCAGTGCGCACTCGCATGTTTTCCGTGAGACGGAACGTCTGGAATTGGGGCCACAGCCTAGACGACTTGAGGCAAGCGTCAATTGTCTCGACGGGTGTTCCATTCTTTACGACCGGGAGAATTTGGCGGAAATCTCCCGAAAGTACAAACACTTTGCCCCCAAAAGGCTGGGTGTCGTTGTCAAGTATGTCCCGCAGTGTTCGGTCTACTGCCTCGAATGCGTGGCGATGGGCCATAGGTGCTTCGTCCCAAATAATTAAACTTGCATGCTTAATCAACTCCTGAATGTGGGAGTTCTTCCTGATACCGCACGTCGAGCTCTCGTTCAATTTCAAAGGGATCTTGAATCTAGAATGAGCTGTCCTACCACCCATGAGCAAGAGCGAGGCAATACCGCTAGACGCCACAGCGATGGCGATTTCCCCCGAGAGTCTGACTTTGGCCAGTATGTTTCGAAGCAGTGTAGATTTTCCAGTACCACCCGGGCCATCAACAAAAAATAGTTTCTTGCCTTCCTCCGGGCATTCAACCGCTTCAATAATCTGTTTGTAAACCACCCGCTGACTTTCGTTTAGCTGATCTTCTGTGTTTACAATCGCCTCCAAAGCTGACGCATCGTATCCAGTGAGCTCACGTCGAAGTAATCCGTTTTGGCGAAGCGCTTCACGAATCAATGTTGGGAACGACCCCAACTGAGGAAGCTCGTCGAAGTCAGCTACCGCATACCCACTCGCTTGAAGTAGTTCTTGAATGCTCATCAGCGTTTCAAATTCGACCAACGCCGACTTGAAGGGGTCCATCAAAGCCTGATGTTTGCGTGCGAAGTCTTGGGAAAGATCCGCAAAAAACCGATCCCATAGAACACCAACATTTGCTGGAGCTGAATACACCAGAATGGTGACGAAGAGCTGGCGTAGTTGATACGGCATTTGGAAGTCAGCCGCTCCCCTCAAACACGAAACCCACTCGTTGTCATTCTCCAAGTAGCCAGCTTCCCGCGCCGCAATTTGGAATGTGGGGCAGACAATCCCGTTAACCGTTCTCAAGTCTTCAAACGATGTTGGACCTCTACGCTGACAGAGCAGTAGCTGAAGATAGAACCGCTCCATATCTCGAGGAGACACATGAATCATGCGACCAACCGCAGCTTGATACTGTTTCCTGCGAACCCAACTTTTCGGTTGCCCTTTCTCCGGCGCTTTCCAGCAGAACTCTTTAGGGATGTCCTGATACAACATCGTTCTGGCAATATGATTCTGAGGTTCTTCACTCGCACACAACTCAAAGAATCTGGTCAGCATCGTGTGACTACCACGTTCCAAAACCGCCTCCGGGTTTTCCGTCTCGCGAAAGCAAACCGACTGCCCTGACTCGAGATGAACCGTCAGCTGTGTCACCGCATGGGTTTTCCCCTGAATCGTGAAATCGAGCAGGCGCATGCAAGCTTCCACCGGAGAAATGTAACGGGCGCTCAAGAAACGTAGAATCTCATTTGGTTCTCGACGCGCAATCTGCTGACCTCCTCGGACTTCTTCCACAGTGAGTATAGCCATGTCGGGTCCTTTGTACACATACTTGTACAGGTATTTAACCGCAGTTATATCTGTGCACACTTCCACATTGATGTGGCAGTTGTACTTCTGGGATAAGTACGGGTTGTACGGTACAACCCACTGGTTGATCGTAGCATTGTCGTATTCTCTGCCTTTGAACTTTAGAACACCTTGTTGCCGTCGACGTCGTCTGTAGACTGGATATCCATTAGCATTGGCTTGTGTAACTTCTGCTAAGGGCTTCGGATATCCTTTGGTGCACTTGCCGTCCTTCATACACGCGCAGGAAGGGTTTGCAGGCCCGCATGGACCATGGAGCATGCATGACATGACCGTCTCATACAGCTGAGGGTTTGTATCCTTATCTGGGATCTCAGCGCATACCATCTTGTCTACGATCTCGCGGGTTCGAGGTTTGTCTTCGTCAGCCAAAATAATCAGTACGTGTGCGTGGGGGAGCCCTCGTTTTTGAAACTCGACAACGTAAATCCGCGCGCGCACTCGCCCCAGAACGCCTTGGTTTAAATCGTCAAGCGTCGCTTGCAGTTTCTGCTGCCACACGCGAGCCACGATGTCTGGTCGATCTTGAGCTGTCTGGATATTGGAAGGTATCGCTTCAAGAATCTCGTCCCATTTGGGGTTGCACGTTTCCGTCAGGAAGACGTCGGGCCGTCCATACTCCCGAACAATTGCCATCGAATCTTGATACGACTTGTACATGGACCGCGGGCTACCCAGGTGTGAAGCCGGTAGTATGATACGCTTGCCAACCTGATTAAGAAAGTGGGTAGGTCGTCCTCTGCCGCCTCCATCTCGGTCTGGGTGCACCAATCTGCTCTGGGCCCGGTCATATTCCGACAGCAGTACTTCTCCTTCCGCCAGAGCCAAAGTATCTTCGTTGAGCAAAGCGTCTTGAACACCCCTGTATTGATCGGCGCGTAGTGTTTTCTGATTGTCGGCCACCCAGCGAAGCTGTTCTTGCTCACATTTTGCACGCTGATCTACACACCACTGCTGAAATAGACGCTCACCTTGGTGGAGAGCGGACTGATCATCCACTTTCTGGTGGAGGCGGAACGCGACGTTTTCACGAAGCGACATCGCCTTCTTGTTTCGATACTCAGCACCATTCGCGAACTCGTCTGTGTAGGTCCAGCCCTTCTCTCCATATGGAAGGAGAAGCGGGTATTGGAGTGGATCGTAATCGGCGTGAGTCTCGTACAAACGTATCAGTCTTTGATCGCGTGTAAAGAGTAGTAGATCCCGAGGCTGAGCCAGGTTGCCATCCTCAATGAGAGTCGCAGCCACTTCAGACACAGTGGGGCGGTTATGTGTCCTCGGTCGCGAGGAGTTGTCATGCAGACGGAAAACCAAGTCTACTGGAGCCTCCGTGTTGTGTTGGCGCACTTGCTGCCCAAAGTGGAGGAACCGTTGCGCTAATGGGTTGTGCTCAGCCATCATTTTCTCGATGTCTAGTAGTGCAACACGATCCAGATCCGCGAATATACCAAGACGTCGCTCCGCGCGGCGTTGCATGTCTGGATCCACAATGTAGATCTGTGCAAACTTGGGTGCTACCCGCGCGCCTGTCCGACGGTCTATGTGGGGAAGGAGGGACCCTAGGTAGTGCCCCATAGCCCCTTGAATGCGATATGTGTACACCCCGTGTGTACCGGCAACGCTCTCGTCTTGACGTACGTTTTGAAACGATCGGTTTGAGCACGAAGCACCAATCGACGTAAATGCGAAGGCTTGATTGTAGGCACGAATTTGACGGCGGAACTCGGGATCTCCGTACAGCTGAAGCAGTTTTGGGAGCGCGGGGTGCAGTGGAGGCAGCTTTACCCTGCCTGCCAGACAGCATGATATCGCAGACTCGCCAGGCCATTTCCAAGCATTGCAGATCGGACAAACGTTTGTGGCCGGGAGCTTGTGGCGACTGTTCACCACGTCGTTACCCGTTATCATGGACGCATCAAAATCTTCAAGGGATATTAACGCGTGTCCATGACGGGTGCATTGGCGTCTAGTGCGCACCCGCTCGAGCTCCTGCAGGCGCTCTTCTTCTGTCTGGCGGGATCGTCGATCCGCATGTCGTTGCCGGTCTAGCCCACGTTCGGCTTCCCGTTCATGTTCAGACTGCTCCGCTCTGTGTTCTGCGTGCTGCTCCCTGTTAGTAGCCCGAAGCGCGGAAATATCATTTTCATCTATCAATTGTCGATTCTCAGCGCGAGCCAGAGTGTTGATCTCTCGCTCGCAGTCCCGGTCGTGTTGGCTCAAACCAGCACGTCTTTCTTGCAGTCGGGTTCTCTCTTGCTCGCGTCGTTCGTTAAGTTCCTGACCGCGCAATTGGGCTCTACGGGCGCGTTTGCGTTCAGCGTCTTTCTTCCGAGTACGATCACGCTGAGAGAGCGTCATATTGGCTCTTCTGGTACGGGCCCTCTCAGCATCCCCGGCACGGCGGCGGTCTATGTGGGATAGTGTATCGCTGTTTCCGCGAGCGCGCTGCCCAAGCGAGACAGGGGTTCGCTCTTGAACAGTAGCTTGTAGTACGACAGGCACTACCAATGAAGCCACTTCGGTGGCACCCGCTATATATGCTGCCTCCATCTGGGCCGCAAACCGGCGCTAATGTACCGCAGGATCGGACTCTTCCGTCTTCTCCTCCTGATCTTCAATACGATGAGCCGGAACTTCCGTCGCTTCTGTGACGTCTGGCTCGTCTTGGTGTACGCTGAGGGCCTTCAGCTCTTTGTTCAAGTCGTATCGTTTCTTCCTGCGCTTGGTCTGACGTCGTTTTCGTGCATCCTTTTCCTCTCGCATGGGTGTCGCGTTAATGCGTTCGTTCTCGTGCAGGGCCTCCTCGAGTTCCTCGCGCGTCCTCTTTCGCTTACTCCGAGCCATAGTTCTGCGAACACGAAAACGTGACGCGTTAGACAATGTCTAAGTACACCGCACGTAGCAGTAGTTTTCATAAAGTAGTGTGTTGGAATATGCGTACTACCCGGGATTGCTTGCCCCCATCAAGGTTATCTCCGATCACTTATCCCACAGTCACGAACCGTGAGGCCCGGAGCGGTTTTAGTTTGCAAATTGTGCAGTCGAATCTTCAGGGTTGGGCCCCCGGGTAGTACTGTAGCTTGAGGTGCGATATCCTTTTGCCAAAAAGGCGACCGTTAATTGCAAAGGCTGGTTATTGATAGGCTATTACAGCCCCCATCCCATCTGCCGGTTAAAAGAGACCAGTTACGGTACTCCTCCTGACCAACTGCACGCACGCAATGTGCGTGCCCATCAATAACCATTAACGACCGGCTCAACTGGTTCGCTGTCGGGTTTGCGGTCAATGGACCAGGTGCCACATGTGCTCTCGCGCAGAGTGGGCGGTGGGATAAAGCCCCAAGAACCCAGAGGGCTTTAGGACTAAATCCCCTTAGCACGGCTACCTACTTGCAGGATAAAATCCCGCAAGTTATAAGCTACCCCCTAAGCAGCCCCAGGAACCTCGGACTATCTGTGTATGTGTGTCTTGCTAGCTACTAATGCAAACTAACATGCATACACGCAGCGTACCTTGCGTAACGTGGCGTTCCGCGGCTTCCATTTTGAAAATGGGGGCAAAATGAAATTTGAACGGTGCATTTAAGTACGATGTGTAGACCACATATAATATGTACACCACATATTGCAATATTAGCGAATCGAGGCAGCCTTCGCTGCGCTCGGCAGCCAGTAGAACGCGCGTATTTGCGTTACATGAATTAACCCTACCCGTTACGGACGGACGGACGGACGGACGCACACCACACTCCAGTAGGGGGGTAAGACTAGCCGTTCGCCGCCGCTACGCGGCGGAGTGGCATGGTTTGTTGGAGATGCGGTGGCCGCAGATTTAGATGCTTCTTGGTGTCGCGTACTTTGTTAGCGTCGTTCACCCCAGTAGATCTTGGCTTCGTGTACTTAACTATTTGCCTCTTTCGTGGCCGTTGGCCTCCCATCGCTGGTACTCTGGCCGAAGAGTGCTATTCCGTGGTTTGGCGCATTCACGCAGTCGTATTATTCCATCACCCGTGTATCGTGCTCTCCTGGTGAGGTTCCATCGACCGCGGTATCACGCTATCGTGCAATCGCGGTGTGGTAATGCTGTCTATGGTATTGTGCTCGCGTAGTGCACCTGCGTTGCCCGTGCTATTGTGTTTGCAATGGCATCGTACTCCACAATGTGGAATCGTGGTCCCCCTAAGAGCCCCCTCGTTTATTTCGTGGCTGGTCCACCGTCCGTGCAATCGTGTTCTCATGTACTACTGTCCTTCGTGGCTCGGTAAGCTCAGGTTCTACACTGGTATGGTGCTCCGTGGCTTGATGGTCTTCGGTCTAGGGTGCTATTCCGTGGTTTGGTGCCTCCATGCAGTCGTGTGGTTCCGTCGCCCGTTCCATCGACCGCGTTACCATGCTATCGTGCAATCGCGGTATGGCAATGATGTCTACGGTATTGTGCTCGCGTAGTGCATCTGCTTTGCCCGCGTATCGTGTTCTACAATGGTATCGTGCTCCGCGGTGTGCAACCGTGGTATCCCGAATCGTTTCCCTGTGACTTCGTGGCTGGCACGTCGTCCGTGCAATCATGTTGTAATGCACTATTGTCCCTCGATGCTAGGTGACCTCAGGCTCTACACTGGTACCCGGCTCCGTGGTTCGGTGATTTCGCGTGGCTGCGTGTTCTCCCACGGTTTAGTGGTTAATCCAACGTCTATGCTGTCGTTTATGGCGTGGTGTTGACGTTGAACGGTCGTCCAGGCTATCGTTAGCTACCGTAGTATCGTGTGCCGTGGGTCGGTGGGCTGTCCTGGTATCGTACTCCAATGTTCAGTGATTTCCCGCTTATGCTCTCCCGTGAATTTGTGTTTGGCCGTCGACCGTGCTTCGGGGTAACCTGTGGTGGGAGAACTCCTTTCCGTGCACTCGCACAGCTGCGTGGTCTACCGTGACTGTGAACGTGCTCTCTCTTGGTCCGTGCTTTTTCAGCGTGTTGGCGTTTCATTATTTCAGCTCTCACCCGCTGTCATCTGATCGTGCGGCTCCGTGTTTTTCAGGCTCTTTCCTGGTTCGTGCTTCGTATGAAATTTCGTGGCCTATTCTTATTTCGTCCGTGACTTTCCGTATCTCAAGCTGTTCCTTCTATCGCGTTATGTACATGATCTGACTCGGTGTTCCTCCGTGTTTCGTGTTCTTGTTTAATCATGTACCTTTACGCTAATTCAATCACAAACACTGCTCCCACTGCACTGCATGTATGTTACGTATCGTGTTCGAGAGGGCGCACATGCTCTTAGGGGTACAAAATACGCGCTAGTACAAAGAAAACTTTCTTTTTTTTAGTGGCGGAGAAGTGTACATGGTTATGTGCGGTGGAAGCCACTATATTCATATTTTAAATATTTAATATTAATAATAAATTGTGCATCTTCATCTAACGCAAATATGATACAATACTTTAAGGTTATTAGTATTAGATATAAAGTGCATTTAAATTTGATAAGCGCTACTAAATTAATTTAGTGTAGTACTACTACAAACGTCTGCAAGCAATAATATGCGACTTTAGAATAGTACTAAGCAAAATTATCTTAGAAAGTAAAAAAAATGCTACAAAGCTAAAACAAATCATATTATAACCAATAAGTACTAAAGGCTTCATTTAAGCCGAAATATAAGTCACCAAGGCCTACAATTTTTTCAAACAGCTCCTACGACGATATACTACGTGTGTGCGCGTTGGCGCCTTCTACCAATGCTAACTAACGCGCGCACAGGCAGCGCCCTTTGCGTGAGGTGGCGCTCCAGCGTTAAAAATGGGGGCAAAATGAAATTTGAACGGTGCATTTAAGTACGATGTGTAGACCACATATAATATGTACACCACATATTGCAATATTAGCGAATCGAGGCAGCCTTCGCTGCGCTCGGCAGCCAGTAGAACGCCCGCATTTGCGTTACATGAATTAACCCTGGCCGCGGACGGACAGACGGACAGACAACACACTCCACTAGAGAGGTAAGACTAGCCGTTCGCCGCCGCTACGCGGCGGAGTGGCATGGTTTGTTGGAGATGCGGTGGCCGCAGATTTAGATGCTTCTTGGTGTCGCGTACTTTGTTAGCGTCGTTCACCCCAGTAGATCTTGGCTTCGTGTACTTAACTATTTGCCTCTTTCGTGGCCGTTGGCCTCCCATCGCTGGTACTCTGGCCGAAGAGTGCTATTCCGTGGTTTGGCGCATTCACGCAGTCGTATTATTCCATCACCCGTGTATCGTGCTCTCCTGGTGAGGTTCCATCGACCGCGGTATCACGCTATCGTGCAATCGCGGTGTGGTAATGCTGTCTATGGTATTGTGCTCGCGTAGTGCACCTGCGTTGCCCGTGCTATTGTGTTTGCAATGGCATCGTACTCCACAATGTGGAATCGTGGTCCCCCTAAGAGCCCCCTCGTTTATTTCGTGGCTGGTCCACCGTCCGTGCAATCGTGTTCTCATGTACTACTGTCCTTCGTGGCTCGGTAAGCTCAGGTTCTACACTGGTATGGTGTTCCGTGGCTTGATGGTCTTCGGTCTAGGGTGCTATTCCGTGGTTTGGTGCCTCCGTGCAGTCGTGTGGTTCCGTCACCCGTTCCATCGACCGCGTTACCATGCTATCGTGCAATCGCGGTATGGCAATGATGTCTACGGTATTGTGCTCGCGTAGTGCATCTGCTTTGCCCGCGTATCGTGTTCTACAATGGTATCGTGCTCCGCGGTGTGCAACCGTGGTATCCCGAATCGTTTCCCTGTGACTTCGTGGCTGGCACGTCGTCCGTGCAATCATGTTGTAATGCACTATTGTCCCTCGATGCTAGGTGACCTCAGGCTCTACATTGGTACCCGGCTCCGTGGCTCGGTGATTTCGCGTGGCTGCGTGTTCTCCCACGGTTTAGTGGTTAATCCAACGTCTATGCTGTCGTTTATGGCGTGGTGTTGACGTTGAACGGTCGTCCAGGCTATCGTTAGCTACCGTAGTATCGTGTGCCGTGGGTCGGTGGGCTGTCCTCGTATCGTACTCCAATGTTCAGTGATTTCCCGCTTATGCTCTCCCGTGAATTTGTGTTTGGCCGTCGACCGTGCTTCGGGGTAACCTGTGGTGGGAGAACTCCTTTCCGTGCACTCGCACAGCTGCGTGGTCTACCGTGACTGTGAACGTGCTCTCTCTTGGTCCGTGCTTTTTCTGCGTGTAGGCGTTTCATTATTTCAGCTCTCACCCGCTGTCATCTGATCGTGCGGCTCCGTGTTTTTCAGGCTCTTCCCTGGTTCGTGCTTCGTATGAAATTTCGTGGCCTATTCTTATTTCGTCCGTGACTTTCCGTATTTCAAGCTGTTCCTTCTATCGCGTTATGTACATGATCTGACTCGGTGTTCCTCCGTGTTTCGTGTTCTTGTTTAATCACGTGCCTCTACGCTAATTCAATCACAAACACTGCTCCCACTGCACTGCATGTATGTTACGTATCGTGTTCGAGAGGGCGCACATGCTCTTAGGGGTACAAAATACGCGCTAATACAAAGAAAACTTTCTTTTTTTTAGTGGCGGAGAAGTGTACATGGTTATGTGCGGTGGAAGCCACTATATTCATATTTTAAATATTTAATATTAATAATAAATTGTGCATCTTCATCTAACGCAAATATGATACAATACTTTAAGGTTATTAGTATTAGATATAAAGTGCATTTAAATTTGATAAGCGCTACTAAATTAATTTAGTGTAGTACTACTACAAACGTCTGCAAGCAATAATATGAGACTTTAGAATAGTACTAAGCAAAATTATCTTAGAAAGTAAAAAAAATGCTACAAAGCTAAAACAAATCATATTATAACCAATAAGTACTAAAGGCTTCATTTAAGCCGAAATATAAGTCACCAAGGCCTACAAAAATTTGCAGCGGCTCATACGACGATATTGTACGTGTGTGCTCATCGGCGCTATTTAATTATGCTAACTAACGCGTACACAGGAAGCGCCCTTTGCGTGAGGTGGCGGCCCACAGTTGAAAATGGGACAAAATGAAATTTGAACGGTGCATTTAAGTACGATGTGTTGACCACATACAGTGTGTACACCACATATTGCAATTTTAGCGAATCGAGGCCGCCTTCGCTGCGCTCGGCAGCCAGTAGAACGCGCGTATTAGCGTGAGGATTATTAACCCTAGCCCGTTACGGACGGACTGACGGACGGACAGACAACAGCGCTCGGCAGCTTTTTAGCGAATCGAGGCCGCCTTCGCTGCGCTCGGCAGCCAGTAGAACGCCCGCATTTGCGTTACATGAATTAACCCTAGCCGCGGACGGACTGACAGACACCAGACTCCACTAGAGGGGTAAGACTAGCCGTTCGCCGCCGCTACGCGGCGGAGTGGCATGGTTTGTTGGAGATGCGGTGGCCGCAGATTTAGATGCTTCTTGGTGTCGCGTACTTTGTTAGCGTCGTTCACCCCAGTAGATCTTGGCTTCGTGTACTTAACTATTTGCCTCTTTCGTGGCCGTTGGCCTCCCATCGCTGGTACTCTGGCCGAAGAGTGCTATTCCGTGGTTTGGCGCATTCACGCAGTCGTTCCATCACCCGTGTATCGTGCTCTCCTGGTGAGGTTCCATCGACCGCGGTATCACGCTAGCGTGCAATCGCGGTGTGGTAATGCTGTCTATGGTATTGTGCTCGCGTAGTGCACCTGCGTTCCCCGTGCTATTGTGTTTTGCAATGCATCGTACTCCACAATGTGGAATCGTGGTCCCCCTAAGAGCCCCCTCGTTTATTTCGTGTCTGGTCCACCGTCCGTGCAATCGTGTTCTCATGTACTACTGTCCTTCGTAGCTCGGTAAGCTCAGGTTCTACACTGATATGGTGTTCCGTACTTGATGATCTTCGGTCTAGGGTGCTATTCCGTGTTTGGTGCCTCCATGCAGTCGTGTGGTTCCGTCGCCCGTTCCATCGACCGCGTTACCATGCTATCGTGCAAATCGCGGTATGGCAATGATGTCTACGGTATTGTGCTCGCGTAGTGCATCTGCTTGCCCGCGTATCGTGTTCTACATGATATCGTGCTCCGCGATGTGCAACCGTGTATCCCGAATCGTTTCCCTGTGACTTGGTGGCTGACAGGTCGTCCGTGCAATCATGTTGTATGCACTAATGTCCCTCGATGCTAGATGACCTCAGACTCTACACTGATACCCGGCTCCGTGTTTCGTGATTTCGCGTGGCTGCGTGTTCTCCCACGTTTGAGTGATTTATCCAACGTCTATGCTGTCGTTTATGGCGTGGTGTTGACGTTGAACGATGCGTCCAGGCTATCGTTAGCTACCGGTAGTATCGTGTGCCGTGGGTCGGTGAGCTGTCCGGATATAGTACTCCAAATGTTCAGGTGATTTCCCGCTAATGCTCTCCGCGTGGATTGTGTGTTGGGCCGTCGACCGTGCTTCGGGGTAACCTGTGGTGGGAGAACTCCTTTCCGTGCACTCGCACAGCTGCGTGGTCTACCGTGACTGTGAACGTGCTCTCTCTTGGTCCGTGCTTTTTCAGCGTGTTGGCGTTTCATTATTTCAGCTCTCACCCGCTGTCATCTGATCGTGCGGCTCCGTGTTTTTCAGGCTCTTTCCTGGTTCGTGCTTCGTATGAAATTTCGTGGCCTATTCTTATTTCGTCCGTGACTTTCCGTATTTCAAGCTGTTCCTTCTATCGCGTTATGTACATGATCTGACTCGGTGTTCCTCCGTGTTTCGTGTTCTTGTTTAATCACGTGCCTCTACGCTAATTCAATCACAAACACTGCTCCCACTGCACTGCATGTATGTTACGTATCGTGTTCGAGAGGGCGCACATGCTCTTAGGGGTACAAAATACGCGCGAATACAAAGAAAACTTTCTTTTTTTTAGTGGCGGAGAAGTGTACATGGTTATGTGCGGTGGAAGCCACTATATTCATATTTTAAATATTTAATATTAATAATAAATTGTGCATCTTCATCTAACGCAAATATGATACAATACTTTAAGGTTATTAGTATTAGATATAAAGTGCATTTAAATTTGATAAGCGCTACTAAATTAATTTAGTGTAGTACTACTACAAACGTCTGCAAGCAATAATATGAGACTTTAGAATAGTACTAAGCAAAATTATCTTAGAAAGTAAAAAAAATGCTACAAAGCTAAAACAAATCATATTATAACCAATAAGTACTAAAGCCTTCATTTAAGCCGAAATATAAGTCACCAAGGCCTACAATTTTTTCAAACAGCTCCTACGACGATATACTACGTGTGTGCGCGTTGGCGCCTTCTACCAATGCTAACTAACGCGCGCACAGGCAGCGCCCTTTGCGTGAGGTGGCGCTCCAGCGTTAAAAATGGGGGCAAAACAAAATTTGAACGATGCATTTAAGTACGATGTGTAGACCACATATAATATGTACACCACATATCACAATTTTAGCGAATCGAAGCCGCCTTCGCTGCGCTCGGCAGCCAGTAAAACGCCCGCATTTGCGTTACATGAATTAACCCTAGCCGCGGACGGACAGACGGACAGACAACACACTCCACTAGAGAGGTAAGACTAGCCGTTCGCCGCCGCTACGCGGCGGAGTGGCATGGTTTGTTGGAGATGCGGTGGCCGCAGATTTAGATGCTTCTTGGTGTCGCGTACTTTGTTAGCGTCGTTCACCCCAGTAGATCTTGGCTTCGTGTACTTAACTATTTGCCTCTTTCGTGGCCGTTGGCCTCCCATCGCTGGTACTCTGGCCGAAGAGTGCTATTCCGTGGTTTGGCGCATTCACGCAGTCGTATTATTCCATCACCCGTGTATCGTGCTCTCCTGGTGAGGTTCCATCGACCGCGGTATCACGCTATCGTGCAATCGCGGTGTGGTAATGCTGTCTATGGTATTGTGCTCGCGTAGTGCACCTGCGTTGCCCGTGCTATTGTGTTTTGCAATGGCATCGTACTCCACAATGTGGAATCGTGGTCCCCCTAAGAGCCCCCTCGTTTATTTCGTGGCTGGTCCACCGTCCGTGCAATCGTGTTCTCATGTACTACTGTCCTTCGTAGCTCGGTAAGCTCAGGTTCTACACTGGTATGGTGTTCCGTGGCTTGATGGTCTTCGGTCTAGGGTGCTATTCCGTGGTTTGGTGCCTCCATGCAGTCGTGTGGTTCCGTCGCCCGTTCCATCGACCGCGTTACCATGGTATCGTGCAATCGCGGTATGGCAATGATGTCTACGGTATTGTGCTCGCGTAGTGCATCTGCTTTGCCCGCGTATCGTGTTCTACAATGGTATCGTGCTCCGCGGTGTGCAACCGTGGTATCCCGAATCGTTTCCCTGTGACTTCGTGGCTGGCACGTCGTCCGTGCAATCATGTTGTAATGCACTATTGTCCCTCGATGCTAGGTGACCTCAGGCTCTACACTGGTACCCGGCTCCGTGATTCGGTGATTTCGCGTGGCTGCGTGTTCTCCCACGGTTTAGTGATTAATCCAACGCCTATGCTGTCGTTTATGGCGTGGTGTTGACGTTGATCGGTCGTCCAGGCTATCGTTAGCTACCGTAGTATCGTGTGCCGTGGGTCGGTGGGCTGTCCTCGTATCGTACTCCAATGTTCAGTGATTTCCCGCTTATGCTCTTTCCGTGCACTCGCACAGCTGCGTGGTCTACCGTGACTGTGAACGTGCTCTCTCTTGGTCCGTGCTTTTTCAGCGTGTTGGCGTTTCATTATTTCAGCTCTCACCCGCTGTCATCTGATCGTGCGGCTCCGTGTTTTTCAGGCTCTTCCCTGGTTCGTGCTCGTATGAAATTTCGTGGCCTATTCTTATTTCGTCCGTGACTTTCCGTATTTACAAGCTGTTCCTTCTATCGCGTTATGTACATGATCTGACTCGGTGTTCCTCCGTGTTTCGTGTTCTTGTTTAATCACGTGCCTCTACGCTAATTCAATCACAAACACTGCTCCCACTGCACTGCATGTATGTTACGTATCGTGTTCGAACATGCGCACATGCTCTTAGGGGTGCAAAATACGCGCTAATACAAAGAAAACGTTCTTTTTTTAGTGGCGGAGAAGTGTACATGGTTATGTGCGGTGGAAGCCGCTATATTCATATTTTAAATATTTAATATTAATAATAAATTGTGCATCTTCATCTAACGCAAATATGATACAATACTTTAAGGTTATTAGTATTAGATATAAAGTGCATTTAAATTTGATAAGCGCTACTAAATTATTTTTGTGTAGTACTACTACAAACGTCTGCAAGCAATAATATGAGACTTTAGAATAGTACTAAGCAAAATTATCTTAGAAAGTAAAAAAAATGCTACAAAGCTAAAACAAATCATAACATAACCAATAAGTACTAAAGGCTTCATTTAAGCCGAAATAAAAGTCACCAAGGCCTACAAAAATTTGCAGCGGCTCATACGACGATATTGTACGTGTGTGCTCATCGGCGCTATTTAATTATGCTAACTAACGCGTACACAGGAAGCGCCCTTTGCGTGAGGTGGCGCTCCAGCGTTAAAAATGGGGGCAAAATGAAATTTGAACTGTGCATTTTAAGTACGATGTGTTGACCACATACAGTGTGTACACCAAATATTGCAATTTTAGCGAATCGAGGCCGCCTTCGCTGCGCTCGGCAGCCAGTAGAACGCCCGCATTTGCGTTACATGAATTAACCCTAGCCGCGAACGGACGTACGGACCGGCAGACAACACACTCCACTAGAGGGATAAGACTAGCCGTTCGCCACCGCTACGCGGCGGAAGGTGGCAGGCTGTAGTCCCAGGGGAAATGGGCTCACGCCTTCGCTGCGCTTAAACATGTTTTATGTAAACGTTATGTATTAAATGCATTTGAAGCTGACCCTTCCTAGTCCGGAGTGTGTTGTCTGTCTGTCAGTCCGTCTAAGACTAGCCGTTCGCCGCCGCTACGCGGCGGAGGTGGCAGGCTGTAGTCCCAGGGGAAATGGGCTCACGCCTTCGCTGCGCTTATACATGTTTTATGTAAACGTTATGTATTAAATCTTACCCCCCCTAGTGGAGTGTGTTGTCTGTCTGTCAGTCCGTCTGTCACGGGCTAGGGTTAATTAATGTAACGCAAATGCGGGCATTCTACTGGCTGCCGAGCGCAGCGAAGGCGGCGTCGATTCGCTAAAAAGCTGCCGAGCGCAGCGAAGGCGGCGGCCCCATTGGCTAAAACAGATATTATGTGC
>NW_003303751.1:1098519-1100179 GCF_000142945.1 Phytophthora infestans T30-4
TGCCGTTCTTTGCCCCCCCCACCTAGCTGTTAATTAAAACTACCTGTTTGGCCTCCCGGTGTTGGCACTCTTTCAGTGGCCAGCCCCCGTTTGCTCCAAAGCTTCCGGGGTTAACTGAGCAGGGTCCTGATACGGCTTGAGTTAGCCAACGTAGAAGACTGGATGCGTGCGCATCTTCTTCGGAAAGGTTAAGCGTATACGCTAGGCCCTCTTGGGCACGACCTTGAACGGTCCTATGAACCGTGGTCTCAATTTTGTCTTAAAGACTGCAGACACTGCATGAGTAGGTAGGTTTTTTGCATTTAATAAAACTTTGTCCCCCGACCTCAAACCTTTCTTCATTGCGTCTGCCCTTTGGCATCTGCATGTTCTTTTTGCATATCTTGGCTTTCAGCCATAGCGTCGCGTACTTGACGCATTACGCTTAGTCTCAAAGAGACAAAGTCATTGACTTGCTTGCGAACCGCAACAGGGCTGACATCAGCTAGCCGCTCGGCTATCCCTCCCCCATCAAGCCCTGAGCCACTGCGTGGCGGCGTCAGTGGGACGCGAGGGTTAACCAAGCCGTTCACATAGAACGGAGTGTAGCCTGTCGAGGCGTGCACTGCATTATTTAATGCGAACTCGACGAGTGGGAGCATCTGGCTCCAGCGTTTTGGCGCCTCAGCGCATACGCTTCGGAGGATATCCTCCACAACGCGATTCACGCGTTCTGTTTGACCATCGGTCTGCGGATGGTCCGCTGTGGACATGTCCAAACGAGTGCCAAGCACTCTGAAAAGGGACGTCCAGAACTTCGCGGTGAAGCGCGGGTCTCGATCCGAGACAATTGCCTCAGGCAAGCCATGTTGGCGAAAGACTCGGTCTAAAAACAGCAAAGCTGTACCTTCACCATCTATGGTGTCCGGCACCGCCGCTAAATGAGCCATCTTGCTCAATCGGTCTACAAAGACCACAATACCCGTGTTTCCTGCCTTGTCCTTGGGAAGGCCAAACACAAAGTCCATACTCATGGACTGCCAACATCCCTTGGGGACAGGCAAACTCGCCAATGGCGCTGCCGTGCTCGGCGCGGACTTCGTCCGTTGACACGTCTCACACGTGCGTACATAGGTGCCAACCCACTTATACATCTTGGGCCACCAGTACATCGAGCTCACCGAGCCATAGGTCTTCTCCCGACCTAAGTGCCCGCCCACGGGCGTATCATGAACCTCATAGAGGATTCGATACTTTAGATCCTCATCATGAGGAACGACTACACGAGGGTTATCCTCAGAGTCGGTGCTGTAGTACAGCAGGCCGCCATCGAGCGAGTATCGATGCAGCCTCGCGCGTAAGCGCCCAGACAATTCCTTGTCAGAGTCTTTAAACTCTTCGCTCCCAAGAGCCCGTAGCAGCGCTACGCACATGTCGTCTTGTGCATACGCTCCGCGTATCAAGTCAGGCACTGACGACATCACTGTCGTGACATGAGCTAACTCGTAGTCCGGCCTGCGCGAGAGCGCATCGGCCACTACATTAAGCCGCCCCGGCTTGTACTTCACCTCGAAGTTATACTCGGCAAAGAAGGAAAGCCATCTTGCCATTCTCTGAGAGAGATGAGGCGACTGTGTCGCAGTGAAGTGGACGACGCATGATCAGTAAAGATCACAAAAGG
>NW_003303751.1:1100634-1134240 GCF_000142945.1 Phytophthora infestans T30-4
GCGGCGGCGACGGCTAGTCTTACCCCCCTAGTGGAGTGTGTTGTCTGTCTGTCAGTCCGTCTGTCACGGGCTAGGGTTAATTCATGTAACGCAAATGCGGGCATTCTACTGGCTGCCGAGCGCAGCGAAGGCGGCTCCAATTGGCTAAAACCGCATTATGTGGTGTACATATTATATGTGGTATACACATCGTACTTAAAATGCACCGTTCAAATTTCATTTTGCCCCCATTTTCAAAACGGAAGCCGCGGAACGCCACGTTACTCAAGGTACGCTGCGTGTATGCATGTTAGTTTGCATTAGTAGCTAGCAAGACACACATACACAGATAGTCCGAGGTTCCTGGGGCTGCTTAGGGGGTAGCTTATAACTTGCGGGATTCTATCCTGCAAGTAGGTAGCCGTGCTAAGAAGATTAGTCTAGAACCTCTGGGTCTGGGGCTTCATCCCCACCGCCCACTCTGCGCGAGAGCACATTTGGCACCTGGTCCATTGACCGCAAACCCGACAGCGATCCAGTTGAGCCGGTCGTTAATGGTTATTAATGGGCACGCACATTGCGTGCGTGCAGTTGGTCAGGAGGGGTACCGTAACTGGCCTCTTTTAACCGACAGATGGGATGGGGGCTGTAATAGCCTAAGCGTCTTGAACACCCCTGTATTGATCGGCGCGAAGTGTTTTCTGATTGTCGGCCACCCAGCGAAGCTGTTCTTGCTCACATTTTGCACGCTGATATACACACCACTGTTGAAATAGACGCCCGCCTTGGTGGAGAGCGGACTGGTCATCCACTTTCTGATGAAGGCGGAACGCGACGTGTTCACGAAGCGACATCGCCTTCTTGTTTCGATACTCAGCACCATTCGCGAACTCGTCTGTGTAGGTCCAGCCCTTCTCTCCATATGGAAGGAGAAGCGGGTATTGGAGTGGATCGTAATCGGCGTGAGTCTCATACAAACGTAGCAGCCTTTGATCGCGTGTAAAGAGCAGTAGATCCCGAGGCTGAGCCAGGTTGCCATCCTCAATGAGAGTCGCAGCCACTTCAGACACAGTGGGGCGGTTATGCGTCCTCGGTCGCGAGGAGTTATCATGCAGACGGAATACCAAGTCTACTGGAGTCTCCGTGTTGTGTTGACGCACTTGCTGCCCAAAGTGGAGGAACCGTTGCGCTAATGGGTTGTGCTCTTCCATCTTTTCTGAGGTTTATGAAGGCAACCACTTCCAAATCCGCGCAAAAATTACCCAAGAACTTCTTCCGCGCGCGCTTGGCCCTTTTGTGTTTCCGCGGCGGCGTTGCATGTCTGGAGCCACAATGTAGATCTGCGCAAACTTGGGTGCTACTCGCGCGCCTGTCCGACGGTCTATGTGGGGGAGGAGAGATCCTAGGTAGTGCCCCATAGCCCCTTGAATGCGATATGTGTACACCCCGTGTGTACCCGCAACGCTCTCGTCTTGATGCACATTTTGAAACGATCGGTTTGAGCACGAAGCACCAATCGACGTAAATGCGAAGGCTTGATTGTAGGCACGAATTTGACGGCGGAACTCGGGATCTCCGTACAGCTGAAGCAGTTTTGGTGGCGCGGGGTGCAGTGGAGGCAGCTTTACCCTGCCTGCCAGACAGCATGATATCGCAGACTCCCCAGGCCACTTCCAAGCATTGCAGATCGGACAAACCGTTGTTGTCGGAAGCTTGTGCCGGCCGCTCACCACGTCGTCACCCGTTATCATGGACGCATCGAAGTCTTCGAGGGATATAAGAGCGTGTCCATGTCGGATGCATTGGCGTCGAGTGCGCACCCGCTCGAGTTCTTGCTGACGCTCGTCTCCTGCCTGCCCTGCTCGTCGATTGGATTGCCGTTGTCGGTTTAGGGCGCGCTCAGCTATCCGATCATGTTCATTCAGTTCTGCTCTGTGTGAGGCTTGCTGCTGCCGATTCTGCTCCCGTTGTTCCTGAAGCTCTTCTCCACGTAGCCGAGCTCTTCGGGCACGCTTACGCTCAGCATCTTTCTTCCTCGATCGATCACGTTTAGAGAGCGTCATATTGGCTCGTCTCGTACGGCCCGTTCCGCATCACCGGCACGTCGTCGTTCTATCTGGGATAGTGTCGTATTAGCTCTCTTCTCGCGAGCCCGCTGCGCAGCCGAGACGGGGGCCTCTTGTCGAGCCGTTGGTTCTGATACGACAGGCGCCTGGAATACAGCCACATTCTCGGTTTCAGCTTGATACGCCGCCTCCATTTCAGCCGCAAAGCGCCGCTGATGTACCGCAGCATCGGACTCTTCCGTCTTCTCCTCCCGCCATTCAAAAGCTACCGCTCGACTTTCCGTCACCTCCATAACCTCTGTAACGTCTTGGTTCACACTGAGGGCTTGAAGCGCTTTGTTCAAGTCACAGCGCTTCCTTTCTGCGCTTGTTCATTCGTCGTTTCCGTGCATCATTTTCCTCCTGTATAGGCGTCGCGTTAATGCGTTCATTCTCCCGCAGACCCTCCTCCAGCTCCTCTCGGGTCCTTTTCCGCTTAGTTCGAGCCATAGTTCTGCGAACACGTAAACGTGACGCGTTAGACAATGTCTAAGTACACCGCACGTAGCAGTAGTTTTCATAATGTAGGGTGTGGGGACATCTGCGTACTACCCGGGATTGCTTGCTCCCATCAAGGTTATCTCCGATCACTTATCCCACAGTCACGGGCCGTGAGGTCCGGAGCGGTTTTAGTTTGCAAATTGTGCAGTCGAACCTCCAGGGTTGGGCCCCCGGATAGTACTGTAGCTTGAGGTGCGATATCCTTGTGCCAAAAGGCGGTCGTTAATTGCAAAGGCTGGTTATTGATAGGCTATTACAGCCCCCATCCCATCTGTCGGTTAAAAGAGGCCAGTTACGGTACCCCTCCTGACCAACTGCACGCACGCAATGTGCGTGCCCATCAATAACCATTAACGACCGGCTCAACTGGTTCACTGTCGGGTTTGCGGTCAATGGACCAGGTGCCAAATGTGCTCTCGCGCAGAGTGGGCGGTGGGATAAAGCCCCAAGAACCCAGAGGGCTTTAGGACTAAATCCCCTTAGCACGGCTACCTACTTGCAGGATAAAATCCCGCAAGTTTTAAGCTACCCCCTAAGCAGCCCCAGGAACCTCGGACTATCTGTGTATGTGTGTCTTGCTAGCTACTAATGTAAACTAACATGCATACACGCAGCGTACCTTGAGTAACGTGGCGTTCCACGGCTTCCGTTTTGAAAATGGGGGCAAAATGAAATTTGAACGGTGCTGTTAAGTACGATGTGTTGACCACATACAGTGTGTACACCACATATTGCAATTTTAGCGAATCGAGGCCGCCTTCGCTGCGCTCGGCAGCCAGTAGAACGCGCGTATTAGCGTGAGTTTTATTAACCCTAGCCGCGGACGGACTGACAGACAACACACTCCACTAGAGAGGTAAGACTAGCCGTTCGCCGCTGCTACGCGGCGGAGTGGCATGGTTTGTTGGAGATGAGGTGGCCGCAAATTTAAGTGCTTCTTGGTGTCGCGAGTTTTGAGAGCGTGGTTCACCCCGTAGATCTTGGCATCGTGTATTTAACCACTTGCCTTTCCGTAGTCTTATTCGGCCCCGTATAATACCGTGGTTTGGAACGCTTCCGTTACCCCGTACTACAGGTTGGGTGTTGTTTTCTTCAATGGTCCATGCTCTTCCGTGATCTTCCTGGCTTCGTGGATCCCTGCTCACCCGTGGCCCACTCTGCTTAGTGATTGTCCTGGATTTGTGGACTCATTCTCTCACAGTGCTTAGTGGTTGTGTGCTAGCTCCTTTGGTCTCAAGCGCTCCCGTAGTACGACCCTCTTTCGTGGCTGCTAGATATTCCGTGTTCTCAAGGGTTTACGTGGATTTCACAGGCTTTGTGTCCATAATCATTCATGGTCGATAGCGTTCCATTTCTGGAACCCTCGCCAATGGGTGATCTTCCGAGCTTTTCTGTCACCTGTGTGCCGCGCACCCCTGTGATGGCTCCATCTACCGCGTTATCGCGCTATCGTGCAATCACAATGTGGTTATGCTGTCTATACTATCGTGGCTGCATAGTATATATGTTTTGCCAATGTTATCGCGCTCTACGATGGTTCCGTGTCCGCGGTGTGCAACCGTGGTCTCCAGAAGCGTTTCCCCACGATTTTGTGGATGGTCGGCCGTCCGGGTAAACGTGTTTTAATGAAGTATCGTCCTCATGGCCCGTCGATCTCAGGTTCTACAGTGCTATCGTGCTCAGTGGCTCGGTGATTTCCCGTGGCTGCTTGTTCTCCCAAGTTTTAGTGGCTGTCCCATCGTCCTTGCTATCGTGCTATCGCTTGGTGTCGCGGTTGGTCTGTCGTCCAAGCTTTCGTTATCTACAGTAGTATCGCGCTCCCCAGTGAGCTCCGGTTCTACCCTGGTATCGTGTTTCAATACTCGACAGCCTCCCATTAATGGTCTCCCGCGGCTTCATGCCTGGTCTGTCGACCGTGCTCCATGCTCTACCGTGGTGCTACGGGAGAATTGCTGTCAGTGCACTCTTACCGCTACGTGCTTCGAACGTGCGTGCGCTTCCGTAGCCGTGCTTTTCAGCATGCTGGGGTGTCTATGTATTTAAGTTCCTTTCCGTGGCCCGTACGCTCCCGTCATATTCTTGTCCTTCTGTCCTTTTCATAGCTGCGTGCTCTTCCGTCTTTCACGCTACGCATAAAACTTCGTGGTTTGCATCGGCTAAGACTTCTATCGTCGTCCATGGCCTTCCGTGCTTCGTGTTGCTCTTCTACCCCATCATCAACACAGTGTGGGTCGGTGTTCCTTCGTGTCTCGTGCTCTTGCTGAGTCACGTGCCTCCGCGCTAACTTAATCACAAACGCTGTTCCCATTTTGTTTGATGTATGCATCATATATTGTTGGAAAGCTCACACAATATCTTAAGGTCGCACACTACGCGCGCAAATATAAAAGAAGATGACACTTTCTCCCGGAGGCGGTGTGGGGTGCAGGGGTGTAGGCCACAATAGTCATATTTAAAACTTTTCACAATATTATTAATAGTAATACAATTGCTATTTATCACTAAACGCTAAATTAATTAATATGTGTAATACTACTACAAATAGCTGCAAGGAAAAATATGAAATGTCTTGATAATAGTACTACTCAAAACAGTATTGTAACTTTAATTTTTAGAAAAGTACTACGAAGCCTAAAACATCATTATAAATCCAATAAGTACTAAAGTTTCGATTGAGGCCGAAATATGAGTCATCAAAGCCTACAATTTTTTTCAACAGCTCCTACGACGATATAGTACGTGTGTGCTCATCAACGCCTTATACTAATGCTAACTAACGCGCACCCAGGCAGCGCCCTTCGCTTGAGGTGGCGAGCCGCAGCTGAAAATGAGAGCAAAATGAAATTTGAACGGTGCATTTAAGTACGATGTGTTGACCACATACAGTGTGTACACCACATATTGCAATTTTAGCGAATCGAGGCCGCCTTCGCTGCGCTCGGCAGCCAGTAGAACGCGCGTATTAGCGTGAGTTTTATAACCCTAGCCGCGGACGGACTGACAGACAACACACTCCACTAGAGAGGTAAGACTAGCCGTTCGCCGCCGCTACGCGGCGGAGTGGCATGGTTTGTTGGAGATGAGGTGGCCGGAACTTTATTGCTTCTTGGTGTCGCGTGTTTTGAGAGCGTGGCTCACCCCGTAGATCTTGGCATCGTGTATTTAACCACTTGCCTTTCCGTAGTCTCATTCGGCCCCGTATAATATCGTGGTTTGGAACGTTTCCGTTACCCCGTACTACAGGTTGGATGTTGTTTTCTTCAATGGCCCATGCTCTTTCGTGCTCTTCCCGGCTTCGAGGTTCCTGCCCACCCATGGCCCACGCTGCTCAGCGGTTCTGTCCTCTCTCTTGTGGGTTCATGCGCGTTGGTACGGCCTTTTCGTAAATGCTAACTTTTCTCTGCTCTCAAACGTTTATGTGGGTTGCACTGGCTTCGTGGTAGATACTATTTCGTGGCCGCTGGCCTTCCATCGCCGGTGCTGTAGCCGAAGTGTGCTATTCCGTGGTTTGGTGACCCCATGCAGTCGTGTTGTTCCGTCGCCCGTGTATCGTGCTCTCCAGGTGAGGTTCCATCGACCGCGGTATCACGCTATCGTGCAATCACGGTGTGGTAGTGCTGTCTATGGTATTGTGCTCGCGTAGTGCATCTGCGTTGTCCGTGTTATCGTGTTCTACAATGGCATCGTGCTCCACAGTGTGCAGTCGTGGTCACCCCAAGCGCATACCTCCCCGTTTATTTCGTGGCTGGCCCGCCGTTCGTGCAATCTAGTTCTAATGTAATACTGTCCTCCGTGGCTCGGGGAGCTCAGCTTCTACGCTGGTATCGTGCTCCGTGGTCAAAGATCTCCCGTCTATAGCTCCTGTGGCTGTGCTCCCCTATGGCTTAGTGGCACAGTCCATGCTATCGTGTTAGCTTGCGATGTTGCGGTTGGTCTGTCGTCCGTGAGATCGTTAGCTACCGTAGTGTCGTGCTGTCGGACTCGGTGAGCTCCGATTCTACCCTAATATCGGGCTCCAATGCTCGGATGATCTTCCGTTTATGGTACATCGCGTTTTCACGTTTGGTCGGTCGACTGTGCTCCGTGTTGTACCGTGGTGCTATGGGAGAATTACTGTCCGTGCACTCTTACCGCTACGTGCTCTACAGTGGCTTCGAAGTTGCGTGCTCTTCCGTAGCCGTGCATTTCAGCATGCTGGGGTGTCTATGTATTTAGTTCCCTTCCGTGGCCCGTACGCTCCCGTCATATTCTCGTTCTTCTGTTCTTTCCATGGCTGCGTGCACTTCCATCTTTCACGCTACGTAAAACACTTCGTGGTTTGCATCGGCTAAATCTTCTATCATCGTCCATGACGTTCCGTGCTTCGTGTTGCTCTTCTATCCCATCGTTTTTCGTATTCTTGCTGAGTCTCCGCGCAAACTTGATCACAAACGCTGTTCCGATTTTGTTTGATGTACACAACATATATTGTTGGAAAGATCACACAATATCTTAAGGTCGTGTGCAAATACAGAGGAAGATGATACTTTTCCCGGGGGCAGTGTGGGGTGCAGGGGGGTGTCGGGTGGGAAGTCATAATAGTCATATTTTAAAGTTTTCACATCCTAAAGTATCAATTATTAATAGTAGTAGTAGAGGTGTGATTTATTATAAACGCTAACATAATAATTATGTGGACTACTACTACAAATAACTGCAAGCAAAAATATGAAATGTCTTAAGAATAGTACTACGCAAAACAGTACTGTAAGTTAAATTATTACAAACCTACTACGAAGCAAATCAAATCATATTTAAACCAATAAGTACTAATGTTTTGATTGAGGCCGAAGTATGAGTCACCGAAGCCTACAAATTTTATCAACAGCACCTACGACGATAGAGAACGTGTGTGCTCATCGGCGCCTTTTAATTCAGCTAACTAACGCGTACACAGGCAGCGCCCTTCGCGTGGCCTTGCGAACCGCAGCTGAAAATGAGAGCAAAATGACCATTGGGGGCCGCCTTCGCTGCGCCTCGGCAGCTTTTTAGCGAATCGAGGCCGCCTTCGCTGCGCTCGGCAGCCAGTAGAACGCGCGTATTAGCGTGAGTTTTATTAACCCTATTCATGGCTAAAAGTGCAATTTTTGCATAGTCAACCCGAGTCACAAAGATAGGTGCAGTCGAAAGGATGGGAAAATATAGTACCGAACAGGTGGAGTGTAGCCATGTGCGAGGAAAGGTTCATACTAGCAAACAGGCCCGTAACGGACGGACGTACGGACAGACACACGTCAGACTCCACTAGGGGGGTAAGACTAGCCGTTCGCCGCCGCTACGCGGCGGAGGTGGCAGGCTGTAGTTTTAGGGGAAATTGGCTCACGCCTTCGCTGCGCTCCGGCGTAAACATGATTTATGTAAACGTTATGTACTAAATGCATTTGAAATTGAACATTCCTACTCCGAACCAAAGATCTGCCTGTAGACAATGTTCTGGGCGTAGACCCCATCCTCCTCCTCCAGCTTTGGGTACTCGACCAGCGCCTTGAATCTTGATCTTGAAGTAACTCGCGACATCGCAACGTACAGCTGCCCGTGGGAGAAGCAAGGCGTAGCAAGATACAGCCCCAAGTACCGCACCGTTTGTCCTTGCGCCTTGTTAATCGTCATCGCAAAGGCCGGTTGGACAGGAAACTGCTTGCGTCTCAAATGAAACGGAAAGCTCCGAATGTCTCCGTCACTGATGAAAACAATGCGGGGAATCAACACATGTTGCCCTTGTCGCTCACCGGTCATAATTGTGGCGTGGATGACATGTGGCTTGAGGGCCACAATTCGAAGCCGTGTTCCGTTGCACAGCCCTAGATCTGGATTCAGGTTCCGCATCATCATGATAGGCATTCCTACCTTGAGGGTCAATTTGTGGGGAGGCATTCCACTGATATTCATCGAGTGGAGTACCTCCTGCTCGAAGAAATTGCCGTCACCGTCGTCTTGTACAGAGTCGGAAGACATGTATTCCCGCGCCTGTCCAGTTAATCGATCGGTCACCGCTTCATTGATGCGATGCACGATTGCGTTCGTGGTCGTGAGGATCGTTCGGTTAGCGAAATACTCGTCGGTAGCAACCTCGGGGTTATTAATCTCGCCATACATCTCGTCGATGATCCGATCCATGCCTCTTGGAATAACGCCCGGACGAATTTCCTGGTCCTCATCGTCAGGCACAGGTGGATTCTCAATCAGCATATCGCGCGGGATCTTTATGTAATCGTTTCCTAGGGAAGGGTTTACATCATGCCTTCCCTCCCCGACTTGCAGCAGAAACTCGGAGAATGCAGCCATTTCCTCAGCAGTGTCTGCAGTATCAGCAGTGCGCACTCGCATGTTTTCCGTGAGACGGAACGTCTGGAATTGGGGCCACAGCCTAGACGACTTGAGGCAAGCGTCAATTGTCTCGACGGGTGTTCCATTCTTTACGACCGGGAGAATTTGGCGGAAATCTCCCGAAAGTACAAACACTTTGCCCCCAAAAGGCTGGGTGTCGTTGTCAAGTATGTCCCGCAGTGTTCGGTCTACTGCCTCGAATGCGTGGCGATGGGCCATAGGTGCTTCGTCCCAAATAATTAAACTTGCATGCTTAATCAACTCCTGAATGTGGGAGTTCTTCCTGATACCGCACGTCGAGCTCTCGTTCAATTTCAAAGGGATCTTGAATCTAGAATGAGCTGTCCTACCACCCATGAGCAAGAGCGAGGCAATACCGCTAGACGCCACAGCGATGGCGATTTCCCCCGAGAGTCTGACTTTGGCCAGTATGTTTCGAAGCAGTGTAGATTTTCCAGTACCACCCGGGCCATCAACAAAAAAATAGTTTCTTGCCTTCCTCCGGGCATTCAACCGCTTCAATAATCTGGTCGTAAACCACCCGCTGACTTTCGTTTAGCTGATCTTCTGTGTTTACAATCGCCTCCAAAGCTGACGCATCGTATCCAGTGAGCTCACGTCGAAGTAATCCGTTTTGGCGAAGCGCTTCACGAATCAATGTTGGGAACGACCCCAACTGAGGAAGCTCGTCGAAGTCAGCTACCGCATACCCACTCGCTTGAAGTAGTTCTTGAATGCTCATCAGCGTTTCAAATTCGACCAACGCCGACTTGAAGGGGTCCATCAAAGCCTGATGTTTGCGTGCGAAGTCTTGGGAAAGATCCGCGAAAAACCGATCCCATAGAACACCAACATTTGCTGGAGCTGAATACACCAGAATGGTGACGAAGAGCTGGCGTAGTTGATACGGCATTTGGAACTCAGCCGCTTCCGTCAAGCACGAAACCCACTCGTTGTCATTCTCCAAGTAGCCAGCCTCCCGCGCCGCAATTTGGAATGTTGGGCAGACAATTCCGTTAGCCGTTCTCAAGTCTTCAAACGACGTTGGACCTCTACGCTGACAGAGCAGTAGCCGAAGGTAGAACCGCTCCATATCTCGAGGAGACACGTGAATCATGCGACCAGCAGCAGCTTGATACTGTTTCCTGCGGACCCACCTTTTCTGTTGACCTTTCTCCGGCGCTTTCCAGCAGAACTCTTTGGGGATATCCTGATACAACATCGTCCTGGCAATATGATTCTGAGGCTCTTCACTCGCACACAACTCAAAGAATCTGGTCAGCATCGTGTGACTACCACGTTCCAAAACCGCCTCCGGGTTTTCCGTCTCGCGAAAGCAAATTGTCTGGCCTGACTCGAGATGAACTGTCAGCTGTGTCACCGCATGGGTTTTCCCCTGAATTGTGAAATCGAGCAGGCGCATGCAAGCTTCCACCGGAGAAATGTACCGGGCGCTCAAGAAACGTAGAATCTCATTTGGTTCTCGACGCGCACTCTGCTGCCCTCCTCGGACTTCTTCCACAGTGAGTATAGCCATGTCGGGTCCTTTGTACACATACTTGTACAGGTATTTAACCGCAGTAATATCCGTGCACACTTCGACATTGATGTGGCAGTTGTACTTCTGGGATAAGTACGGGTTGTACGGTACAACCCACTGGTTGATCGTAGCATTGTCGTATTCTCTGCCTTTGAACTTTAGAACACCTTCTTGCTGTCGACGTCGTCTGTACACTGGATATCCATTGGCATTGGCTTGTGTAACTTCTGCTAAGGGCTTCGGATATCCTTTGGTGCACTTGCCGTCCTTCATACACGCGCAGGAAGGGTTTGCAGGCCCACATGGACCATGGAGCATGCATGCCATGACCGTCTCATACAGCTGAGGGTTTGTATCCTTATCTGGGATCTCAGCGCATACCATCTTGTCTACGATCTCGCGCGTTCGAGGTTTGTCTTCGTCAGCCAAAATAACCAGTACGTGAGCGTGGGGGAGGCCTCGTTTTTGAAACTCGACAACGTAAATCCGCGCGCGCACTCGTCCCAGAACGCCTTGGTTTAAATCGTCAAGCGTTGCTTGCAGTTTCTGCTGCCACACGCGAGCCACGATGTCTGGTCGATCTTGAGCTGTCTGGATATCGGAAGGTATCGCTTCAAGAATCTCGTCCCACTTAGGGTTGCACGTTTCAGTCAGGAAGACGTCGGGCCGTCCATACTCCCGAACAATTGCCATCGAATCTTGATACGACTTGTACATGGACCGCGGGCTACCCAGGTGCGAAGCCGGTAGTATGATACGCTTGCCAACCTGATTAAGAAAGTGGGTTGGTCGTGCTCTACTGCCTCCGTCCCGGTCCGGGTGCACCAATCTGTTCTGGGCCCGGTCATATTCCGACAGCAGCACTTCTCCTTCCGCCAGAGCCAAAGTATCCTCATTGAGCAAAGCGTCTTGAACACCCCTGTATTGATCGGCGCGAAGTGTTTTCTGATTGTCGGCCACCCAGCGAAGCTGTTCTTGCTCACATTTTGCACGCTGATCTACACACCACTGTTGAAATAGACGCCCACCTTGGTGGAGAGCGGACTGATCATCCACTTTCTGATGAAGGCGGAACGCGACGTGTTCACGAAGCGACATCGCCTTCTTGTTTCGATACTCAGCACCATTCGCGAACTCGTCTGTGTAGGTCCAGCCCTTCTCTCCATATGGAAGGAGAAGCGGGTATTGGAGTGGATCGTAATCGGCGTGAGTCTCATACAAACGTAGCAGCCTTTGATCGCGTGTAAACAGAAGTAGATCCCGAGGCTGAGCCAGGTTGCCATCCTCAATGAGAGTCGCAGCCACTTCAGACACAGTGGGGCGGTTATGCGTCCTCGGTCGCGAGGAGTTATCATGCAGACGGAAGACCAAGTCTACTGGAGTCTCCGTGTTGTGTTGACGCACTTGCTGCCCAAAGTGGAGGAACCGTTGCGCTAATGGGTTGTGCTCTGCCATCATTTTCTCGATGTCTAGTAGTGCAACACGATCCAGATCCGCGAATATACCAAGACGTCGCTCCGCGCGGCGTTGCATGTCTGGATCCACAATGTAGATCTGCGCAAACTTGGGTGCTACTCGCGCGCCTGTCCGACGGTCTATGTGGGGGAGGAGAGATCCTAGGTAGTGCCCCATAGCCCCTTGAATGCGATATGTGTACACCCCGTGTGTACCCGCAACGCTCTCGTCTTGATGCACATTTTGAAACGATCGGTTTGAGCACGAAGCACCAATCGACGTAAACGCGAAGGCTTGATTGTAGGCACGAATTTGACGGCGGAACTCGGGATCTCCGTACAGCTGAAGCAGCTTCCGTGGCGCGGGGTGCAGTGGAGGCAGATTTACCCTGCCTGCGAGACAGCATGATATCGCAGACTCCCCAGGCCACTTCCAAGCATTGCAGATCGGACAAACTGTTGTAGCCGGGAGCTTGTGTCGCCCGTTGACCACGTGGTCACCTGTTATCATGGACGCGTCGAAGTCTTCGAGGGAAATAAGAGCATGTCCATGACGGACACATTGTCGTCTAGTGCGCACCCGCTCGAGCTCGTACTGGCGCTCGTCTTGTGTCTGCTCAGCTCGTCGATCAGCAAGCCGTTGTCGGTCCAGCTCGCGTTCAGCATCTCGTTCTTGTCCCGACAGATCGGCCCCGATCGGCGTGCTGGTGGCGGTTTAGCTCACGTTCAGCGTCCCGGTCTTCTTGTGGTAGCTCCGCTCGGCAGACTGCATGCTGTTGGCGGTTTAGGTCGCGTTCGTATTGTCGCTGCTGTTCATTTAGCTCCGCCCTGTGTGCTGTTTGCTGCTGCCGATTATTCACTCGTTGTTCGTGAAGATCTTCTCCACGTAACCGAGCTCTTCGGGCACGCTTGCGCTCTGCGTCCTTTTTCCTCGCACGATCACGCTGAGAGAGTGACATATTAGCTCGTCTTGTGCGAGATCTCTGTGCGTCGCGTGTACGGTCGCGATCTGTCTGAGACAGTGTCCTGCTAGCTCGTCTTTCGCGAGCTCGTTGCGCAGCTGACACCGGAATCGCTTCTTGAACAGGAGCTGGAGGTATTAAAAGCACTGCCAATGAAGCCACCTCGGTAGCTCCCGCTTGATACGCTGCCTCCATCTGGGCCGCAAACCGGCGCTGAAATATAACAGGATCGGACTCTTCCGTCTTTTCCTCCCGCTCTTCAAAACGGCCAGCTTGACCTTCCGTAACTTCCGTAACCGCAGTTGCTTCTTGGTGCACACTGAGGGCTTGAAGCGCTTTGTTCAAGTCGCAGCGCTTCCTCCTGCGCTTGTTCATACGTCGCTTCCGTGCTTCCTTCTCCTCTTGCATGGGTGTCGCATTGATCAGTTCATTCTCGCGCAGAGCCTCCTCAAGTTCTTCCCGCGTCCTTTTCCGCTTAGTTCGAGCCATCAGCCTGCGAACACGAAAACGTGACGCGTTAGACATAGTCTAAGTACACCGCACGTAGCAGTAGTTTTCATAATGTAGGGTGTGGGGACATCTGCGTACTACCCGGGATTGCTTGCTCCCATCAAGGTTATCTCCGATCACTTATCCCACAGTCACGGGCCGTGAGGTCCGGAGCGGTTTTAGTTTGCAAATTGTGCAGTCGAATCTCCAGGGTTGGGCCCCCGGATAGTACTGTAGCTTGAGGTGCGATATCCTTGTGCCAAAAGGCGGTCGTTAATTGCAAAGGCTGGTTATTGATAGGCTATTACAGCCCCCATCCCATCTGTCGGTTAAAAGAGGCCAGTTACGGTACCCCTCCTGACCAACTGCACGCACGCAATGTGCGTGCCCATCAATAACCATTAACGACCGGCTCAACTGGTTCGCTGTCGGGTTTGCGGTCAATGGACCAGGTGCCAAATGTGCTCTCGCGCAGAGTGGGCGGTGGGATAAAGCCCCAAGAACCCAGAGGGCTCTGGAACTAAATCCCCATAGCACGGCTACCTACTTGCAGGATAAAGTCCCGCAAGTTTTAAGCTACCCCCTAAGCAGCCCCAGGAACCTCGGACTATCTGTGTATGTGTGTCTTGCTAGCTACTAATGCAAACTAACATGCATACACGCAGCGTACCTTGAGTAACGTGGCGTTCCGCGGCTTCCGTTTTGAAAATGGGGGCAAAATGAAATTTGAACTGTGCATTTTAAGTACGATGTGTAGACCACATATAATATGTACACCACATATAGCAATTTTAGCCAATTGAGGCCGCCTTCGCTGCGCTCGGCAGCCAGTAGAACGCGCGTATTAGCGTGAGGATTATTAGCCCTAGCCCGTTACGGACGGACTGACGGACGGACAGACACCAGACTCCACTAGAGAGGTAAGACTAGCCGTTCGCCGCCGCTACGCGGCGGAGTGGCATGGTTTGTTGGAGATGAGGTGGCCGCAAATTTTGTGCTTCTTGGTGTCGCGTGTTTTGAGAGCGTTGTTCACCCCGTAGATCTTGGCATCGTGTATTTAACCACTTGCCTTCCGTAGTCTCATTCGGCCCCGTATAATATCGTGGTTTGGAACGTTTCCGTTACCCCGTACTACAGGTTGGGTGTTGTTTTCTTCAATGGTCCATGCTCTTCCGTGATCTTCCTGGCTTCGTGGATCCCTGCTCACCCGTGGCCCACTCTGCTTAGTGATTGTCCTGGATTTGTGGACTCATTCTCTCACAGTGCTTAGTGGTTGTGTGCTAGCTCCTTTGGTCTCAAGCGCTCCCGTAGTACGACCCTCTTTCGTGGCTGCTAGATATTCCGTGTTCTCAAGGATTTACGTGGATTCCACAGGCTTTGTGTCCATAATCATTCATGGTCGATAGCGTTCCATTTCTGGAACCCTCGCCAATGGGTGATCTTCCGAGCTTTTCTGTCACCTGTGTGCCGCGCACCCCTGTGGTGGCTCCATCTACCGCGTTATCGCGCTATCGTGCAATCACAATGTGGTTATGCTGTCTATGCTATCGTGGCTGCATAGTATATATGTTTTGCCAATGTTATCGCGTTCTACGATGGTTCCGTGTTCCGAGGTGTACAATCTTGGTCTCCAGAAGCGTTTCCCCGCGATTTTGTGGCTGGTCGGCCGTTCGGGTAAACGTGTTTTAATGAAGTATCGTCCTCAGTGGCCCGGCGATCTCAGGTTCTACAGTGCTATCGTGCTCAGTGGCTCGGTGATTTCCCGTGGCTGCTTGTTCTCCCATGTATTAGTGGCTGTCCCATCGTCCATGCTATCGTGCTATCTCTTGGTGTCGCGGTTGGTCTGTCGTCCAAGCTTTCGTTATCTACAGTAGTATCGCGCTCCCCAGTGAGCTCCGGTTCTACCCTGGTATCGTGTTTCAATACTCGACAACCTCCCGTTAATGGTCTTCCGCGGCTTCATGTTTGGTCGGTCGACTGTGCTCCGTGTTCTTCCGTGGTGCTACGAGAGAATTACTGTCCATGCACTCTTACCGTTACGTGCTCTACAGTGCCTTCGAAGTAGCGTGCTCTTCCTTAGCCGTGCATTTCAGCATGCTGGGGTGTCTATGTATTTAAGTTCCTTTCCGTGCCCGTACGCTCCCGTCATATTCTTGTCCCTCTGTCCTTTTCATAGCTGCGAGCACTTCCGTCTTTCACGCTACGCATACAACTTCGTGGTTTGCATCGGCTAAGACTTCTATCGTTGTCCATGGCCTTCCGTGCTTCGTGTTGCTCTTTTATCCCATCGTCTACATAGTGTGGGTCGGTGTTCCTTCGCGTTTTGTGTTCTTGCTTAGCCTCCGCGCTAACTTAATCACAAACTGTTCCCATTTTGTTTGATGTACGCAGCATATATTGTTGGAAAGCTCACATAATATCTTAAGGTCACACACTACGCGCGCAAATACAAAGGAAGGTGATATTTCTCCCGGAGGCAGTGTGGGGTGCAGGGGTGTAAGCCACAATAGTCATATTTTAAAGTTTTCACATTATTAGTAATAGTAATACATGTATAATTGCTATTTATTATTAAACGCTGATATAATTATTATGTGTACTACTACTACAAATGACTGCAAGCAAAAATATGAAATGCCTTGATAATAGTACTAAGAAAAATAATATTGTAAGTTAAATTAGTACAACAGTACTACGAAGCCTAAAACATCATTATATATCCAATAAGTACTAAAGTTTCGATTGAGGCCGAAATATAAGTCACCAAAGCCTACACTTTTTTCAGCAGCTCCTACGACGATATGGTACGTGTGTGCTTATCGGCGCCTTTTGAGTATGCTAACTAACGCGTACACAGGCAGCGCCCTTTGCGTGGCCTTGCATACCGCAGCTGAAAATGAGCAAAATGAAACTTAAGCGGCGCTTTTAAGTACGATGTGTAGTCCACATATAGTGTGTAAGAAACACAATACCGATTTTAGCCAATGGGGGCCGCCTTCGCTGCGCTCGACCGCTTTTTAGCGAATCGAGGCCGCCTTCGCTGCGCTCGGCAGCCAGTAGAACGCGCGTTTTAGCGTGAGGATTATTAACCCTAGCCCGTTACGGACGTTACAGACGGACAACACACTCCACTAGGGGGGTAAGACTAGCCGTTCGCCGCCGCTACGCGGCGGAGTGGCATGGTTTGTTGGAGATAAGGTGGCCGCAAATGGAAGTGCTTCTTGGTGTCGCGTGCGTTGTAAGCGTCGCTCACCCCAGTACGCCGTGGCTTCGTGTACTTAACCCCTTACCATTCCGTAGTCTCATGTGGACCCGTATAATATCGTTGTTTGGTACGCTTCCGTTACCCCGTACTACAGATTGGATGTCATGTTCTACAGTGGCCGGCGCTCTTCCGTGATCTTCCTGGCTTCGTGGATCCCTGCTCACCCGTGGTCCACTCTGCTTAGTTATTGTCCTGGATTTGTGGACTCATTCTCTCACAGTGCTTAGTGGGTTGTGTGCTAGCTCCTTTGTCTCAAGCGCTCCCGTAGTACGACCCTCTTTCGTGGCTGCTAGATATTCCGTGTTCTCAAGGGTTTACGTGGATTTCACAGGCTTTGTGTCCATAATCATTCATGGTCGATAGCGTTCCATTTCTGGAACCCTCGCCAATGGGTGATCTTCCGAGCTTTTCTGTCACCTGTGTGCCGCGCACCCCTGTGATGGCTCCATCTACCGCGTTATCGCGCTATCGTGCAATCACAATGTGGTTATGCTGTCTATACTATCGTGGCTGCATAGTATATATGTTTTGCCAATGTTATCGCGCTCTACGATGGTTCCGTGTCCGCGGTGTGCAACCGTGGTCTCCAGAAGCGTTTCCCCACGATTTTGTGGATGGTCGGCCGTCCGGGTAAACGTGTTTTAATGAAGTATCGTCCTCATGGCCCGTCGATCTCAGGTTCTACAGTGCTATCGTGCTCAGTGGCTCGGTGATTTCCCGTGGCTGCTTGTTCTCCCAAAGTTTTAGTGGGCTGTCCCATCGTCCTTGCTATCGTGCTATCGCTTGGTGTCGCGGTTGGTCTGTCGTCCAAGCTTTCGTTATCTACAGTAGTATCGCGCTCCCCAGTGAGCTCCGGTTCTACCCTGGTATCGTGTTTCAATACTCGACAGCCTCCCCATTAATGGTCTCCCGCGGCTTCATGCCTGGGTCTGTCGACCGTGCTCCATGCTCTACCGTGGTGCTACGGGAGAATTGCTGTCAGTGCACTCTTACCGCTACGTGCTTCGAGCGTGCGTGCGCTTCCGTAGCCGTGCTTTTCAGCATGCTGGGGTGTCTATGTATTTAAGTTCCTTTCCGTGGCCCGTACGCTCCCGTCATATTCTTGTCCTTCTGTCCTTTTCATAGCTGCGTGCTCTTCCGTCTTTCACGCTACGCATAAAACTTCGTGGTTTGCATCGGCTAAGACTTCTATCGTCGTCCATGGCCTTCCGTGCTTCGTGTTGCTCTTCTACCCCATCATCAACACAGTGTGGGTCGGTGTTCCTTCGTGTCTCGTGTTCTTGCTGAGTCACGTGTCTCCGCGCTAACTTAATCACAAACGCTGTTCCCATTTTGTTTGATGTATGCATCATATATTGTTGGAAAGCTCACACAATATCTTAAGGTCGCACACCTACGCGCGCAAATATAAAAGAAGATGACACTTTCTCCGGAGGCAGTGTGGGGTGCAGGGGTGTAAGCCACAATAGTCATATTTAAAACTTTTCACAATATTATTAATAGTAATACAATTGCTATTTATCACTAAACGCTAAATTAATTAATATGTGTAATACTACTACAAATAGCTGCAAGGGAAAATATGAAATGTCTTGATAATAGTACTACTCATAACAGTATTGTAATTTTAATTTTTAGAAAAGTACTACGAAGCCTAAAACATCATTATAAATCCAATAAGTACTAAAGTTTCGATTGAGGCCGAAATATGAGTCATCAAAGCCTACAATTTTTTTCAACAGCTCCTACGACGATATAGTACGTGTGTGCTCATCGGCGCCTTATACTAATGCTAACTAACGCGCACACAGGCAGCGCCCTTCGCGTGAGGTGGCGAGCCGCAGCTGAAAATGAGAGCAAAATGAGATTTGAACGGTGCATTTAAGTACGATGTGTTGACCACATACAGTGTGTACACCACATATGCAATTTTAGCGAATCGGGGCCGCCTTCGCTGCGCTCGGCAGCCAGTAGAATGCCCGCATTTGCGTTACATTAATTAACCCTAGCCCGTGACAGACAGACGGACAGACAACACACTCCACTAGATGGGGTAGACTAGCCGTTCGCCGCCGCTACGCGGCGGAGTGGCATGGTTTGTTGGAGATAAGGTGGCCGCAAATGGAAGTGCTTCTTGGTGTCGCGTGCGTTGTAAGCGTCGCTCACCCCAGTACGCCGTGGCTTCGTGTACTTAACCCCTTACCATTCCGTAGTCTCATGTGGACCCGTATAATATCGTTGTTTGGTACGCTTCCGTTACCCCGTACTACAGATTGGATGTCATGTTCTACAGTGGCCGGCGCTCTTCCGTGATCTTCCTGGCTTCGTGGATCCCTGCTCACCCGTGGCCCACTCTGCTTAGTGATTGTCCTGGATTTGTGGACTCATTCTCTCACAGTGCTTAGTGGTGGTGTGCTAGCTCCTTTGGTCTCAAGCGCTCCCGTAGTACGACCCTCTTTCGTGGCTGCTAGATATTCCGTGTTCTCAAGGGTTTACGTGGATTCCACAGGCTTTGTGTCCATAATCATTCATGGTCGATAGCGTTCCATTTCTGGAACCCTCGCCAATGGGTGATCTTCCGAGCTTTTCTGTCACCTGTGTGCCGCGCACCCCTGTGGTGGCTCCATCTACCGCGTTATCGCGCTATCGTGCAATCACAATGTGGTTATGCTGTCTATGCTATCGTGGCTGCATAGTATATATGTTTTGCCAATGTTATCGCGTTCTACGATGGTTCCGTGTTCCGAGGTGTACAATCTTGGTCTCCAGAAGCGTTTCCCCGCGATTTTGTGGCTGGTCGGCCGTTCGGGTAAACGTGTTTTAATGAAGTATCGTCCTCAGTGGCCCGGCGATCTCAGGTTCTACAGTGCTATCGTGCTCAGTGGCTCGGTGATTTCCCGTGGCTGCTTGTTCTCCCATGTATTAGTGGCTGTCCCATCGTCCATGCTATCGTGCTATCTCTTGGTGTCGCGGTTGGTCTGTCGTCCAAGCTTTCGTTATCTACAGTAGTATCGCGCTCCCCAGTGAGCTCCGGTTTTACCCTGGTATCGTGTTTCAATACTCGACAACCTCCCGTTAATGGTCTTCCGCGGCTTCATGTTTGGTCGGTCGACTGTGCTCCGTGTTCTACCGTGGTGCTACGAGAGAATTACTGTCCATGCACTCTTACCGTTACGTGCTCTACAGTGCCTTCGAAGTAGCGTGCTCTTCCTTAGCCGTGCATTTCAGCATGCTGGGGTGTCTATGTATTTAAGTTCCTTTCCGTGCCCGTACGCTCCCGTCATATTCTTGTCCCTCTGTCCTTTTCATAGCTGCGAGCACTTCCGTCTTTCACGCTACGCATACAACTTCGTGGTTTGCATCGGCTAAGACTTCTATCGTTGTCCATGGCCTTCCGTGCTTCGTGTTGCTCTTTTATCCCATCGTCTACATAGTGTGGGTCGGTGTTCCTTCGCGTTTTGTGTTCTTGCTTAGCCTCCGCGCTAACTTAATCACAAACTGTTCCCATTTTGTTTGATGTACGCAGCATATATTGTTGGAAAGCTCACATAATATCTTAAGGTCACACACTACGCGCGCAAATACAAAGGAAGGTGATATTTCTCCCGGAGGCAGTGTGGGGTGCAGGGGTGTAAGCCACAATAGTCATATTTTAAAGTTTTCACATTATTAGTAATAGTAATACATGTATAATTGCTATTTATTATTAAACGCTGATATAATTATTATGTGTACTACTACTACAAATGACTGCAAGCAAAAATATGAAATGCCTTGATAATAGTACTAAGAAAAATAATATTGTAAGTTAAATTAGTACAACAGTACTACGAAGCCTAAAACATCATTATATATCCAATAAGTACTAAAGTTTCGATTGAGGCCGAAATATAAGTCACCAAAGCCTACACTTTTTTCAGCAGCTCCTACGACGATATAGTACGTGTGTGCTTATCGGCGCCTTTTGAGTATGCTAACTAACGCGTACACAGGCAGCGCCCTTTGCGTGGCCTTGCATACCGCAGCTGAAAATGAGCAAAATGAAACTTAAGCGGCGCTTTTAAGTACGATGTGTAGTCCACATATAGTGTGTAAGAAACACAATACCGATTTTAGCCAATGGGGGCCGCCTTCGCTGCGCTCGACCGCTTTTTAGCGAATCGAGGCCGCCTTCGCTGCGCTCGGCAGCCAGTAGAACGCGCGTTTTAGCGTGAGGATTATTAACCCTAGCCCGTTACGGACGTTACAGACGGACAACACACTCCACTAGGGGGGTAAGACTAGCCGTTCGCCGCCGCTACGCGGCGGAGTGGCATGGTTTGTTGGAGATAAGGTGGCCGCAAATGGAAGTGCTTCTTGGTGTCGCGTGCGTTGTAAGCGTCGCTCACCCCAGTACGCCGTGGCTTCGTGTACTTAACCCCTTACCATTCCGTAGTCTCATGTGGACCCGTATAATATCGTTGTTTGGTACGCTTCCGTTACCCCGTACTACAGATTGGATGTCATGTTCTACAGTGGCCGGCGCTCTTCCGTGATCTTCCTGGCTTCGTGGTTTCCTGCTCACCCGTGGCCCACTCTGCTTAGTGATTGTCCTGGATTTGTGGACTCATTCTCTCACAGTGCTTAGTGGTTGTGTGCTAGCTCCTTTGGTCTCAAGCGCTCCCGTAGTACGACCCTCTTTCGTGGCTGCTAGATATTCCGTGTTCTCAAGGGTTTACGTGGATTCCACAGGCTTTGTGTCCATAATCATTCATGGTCGATAGCGTTCCATTTCTGGAACCCTCGCCAATGGGTGATCTTCCGAGCTTTTCTGTCACCTGTGTGCCGCGCACCCCTGTGGTGGCTCCATCTACCGCGTTATCGCGCTATCGTGCAATCACAATGTGGTTATGCTGTCTATGCTATCGTGGCTGCATAGTATATATGTTTTGCCAATGTTATCGCGTTCTACGATGGTTCCGTGTTCCGAGGTGTACAATCTTGGTCTCCAGAAGCGTTTCCCCGCGATTTTGTGGCTGGTCGGCCGTTCGGGTAAACGTGTTTTAATGAAGTATCGTCCTCAGTGGCCCGGCGATCTCAGGTTCAACAGTGCTATCGTGCTCAGTGGCTCGGTGATTTCCCGTGGCTGCTTGTTCTCCCATGTATTAGTGGCTGTCCCATCGTCCATGCTATCGTGCTATCTCTTGGTGTCGCGGTTGGTCTGTCGTCCAAGCTTTCGTTATCTACAGTAGTATCGCGCTCCCCAGTGAGCTCCGGTTTTACCCTGGTATCGTGTTTCAATACTCGACAACCTCCCGTTAATGGTCTTCCGCGGCTTCATGTTTGGTCGGTCGACTGTGCTCCGTGTTCTACCGTGGTGCTACGAGAGAATTACTGTCCATGCACTCTTACCGTTACGTGCTCTACAGTGCCTTCGAAGTAGCGTGCTCTTCCTTAGCCGTGCATTTCAGCATGCTGGGGTGTCTATGTATTTAAGTTCCTTTCCGTGCCCGTACGCTCCCGTCATATTCTTGTCCCTCTGTCCTTTTCATAGCTGCGAGCACTTCCGTCTTTCACGCTACGCATACAACTTCGTGGTTTGCATCGGCTAAGACTTCTATCGTTGTCCATGGCCTTCCGTGCTTCGTGTTGCTCTTTTATCCCATCGTCTACATAGTGTGGGTCGGTGTTCCTTCGCGTTTTGTGTTCTTGCTTAGCCTCCGCGCTAACTTAATCACAAACTGTTCCCATTTTGTTTGATGTACGCAGCATATATTGTTGGAAAGCTCACATAATATCTTAAGGTCACACACTACGCGCGCAAATACAAAGGAAGGTGATATTTCTCCCGGAGGCAGTGTGGGGTGCAGGGGTGTAAGCCACAATAGTCATATTTTAAAGTTTTCACATTATTAGTAATAGTAATACATGTATAATTGCTATTTATTATTAAACGCTGATATAATTATTATGTGTACTACTACTACAAATGACTGCAAGCAAAAATATGAAATGCCTTGATAATAGTACTAAGAAAAATAATATTGTAAGTTAAATTAGTACAACAGTACTACGAAGCCTAAAACATCATTATATATCCAATAAGTACTAAAGTTTCGATTGAGGCCGAAATATAAGTCACCAAAGCCTACACTTTTTTCAGCAGCTCCTACGACGATATAGTACGTGTGTGCTTATCGGCGCCTTTTGAGTATGCTAACTAACGCGTACACAGGCAGCGCCCTTTGCGTGGCCTTGCATACCGCAGCTGAAAATGAGCAAAATGAAACTTAAGCGGCGCTTTTAAGTACGATGTGTAGTCCACATATAGTGTGTAAGAAACACAATACCGATTTTAGCCAATGGGGGCCGCCTTCGCTGCGCTCGGCAGCCAGTAGAACGCGCGTTTTAGCGTGAGGATTATTAACCCTAGCCCGTTACGGACGTTACAGACGGACAACACACTCCACTAGGGGGGTAAGACTAGCCGTTCGCCGCCGCTACGCGGCGGAGTGGCATGATTTGTTGGAGATGCGGTGGCCGCAAAATTTAGGTGCTTCTAAATGTCACGTACTTTGTTAGCGTCGTTCACCCCAGTAGATCTTGGCATCGTGTATTGAACCACTTGCTTTTCCGTAGTCTCATTCGGCCCCGTATAATATCGTGGCGTGGAACGTTTCCGCTACCCCGTACTACAGGCTGGATGTCATGTTCTGCAATGGTCCATGCTCTTTCGTGCTCTTCCCGGTTTCGTGGTTCTCGCTCACCCGTGGCATACGCTGCTCAGCGGTTATGCGCTCTCTCTTTAGGGTTCATGCTCTTAAGTATTGCGTTTTATGTGGCTGCTACATATTTCCTGTTCTCAAACGTTTATGTGGGTTGCACCGGTTTCGTGGTACGTAGTCTTTCGTGGCCGGTGCCCTCCAATCGCCGGTACGCTTGCCAAAATGTGCTATTCCGTGGTTTCGTGCCTCCACGCAGTCGTGTTGTTCCGGCACCCGTGTATCGTGCTCTCCCGACGAGGTTCCATCGACTACGTTATCACGCTATCGTGCAACTCCGGTGTGGTAATGCTGTCTAATGTATTGTACTCGCGCAGTGCATCTGCGTTTTCCGTATATTATCGTGCTCTACAATGGCTTCGTGCTCCGTGGTGTGCAATCGTGGTCACCCCAAGCGCCCACCTCTCCGTTTATTTCGTGGGTGGCCCGCCGTTCGTGCAATCTAGTTCTAATGTAGTACTGTCCTCCGTGGCTCGGTAAGCTCGGGTTCAACACTGGTATCGTTCTCCGCGGCACTGTGATTTTACGTCTATAGCTCTGCGGCTGCGATCTCCCATGGCTTAGTGGCACAGCCCATGCTATCGTGCTAGCTTGTGGTGTCGCGGCTGGTCTGTCGTCCGTGTGATTGTTAGGTACCGTAGTATCGTGCTCCCTGGCTTGGTGAGATCCGGTTCTACCCTGATAACGGGCTCTAATGCTCGATGACTTCCCGTTTTCGGACTCCCGCCGCTTCATGCCTGGCCCGTCGACCGTGATCCGTGCTCTTCCGTGGTGCTATGGGAGAGTTGCTGTCCATGCACTCTTACCGCTACGTGCGTACTCTTCCGTAGCCACCCTTTTTAGCATGCTGGGGTGTCAGTATATCTATTTCACTTCCGTGGTCTGTACGCTCCCGTCATATTCTTGTCCCTCTGTCCTTTTCATGACTGCATGTTTTTCCGTCTTTCACGCTACGCATGAAACTTCGTGGTTTGCATAGGCTAAGTCTTCTATCATCGTCCGTTGCCTTCCGTGCTTTGTGTTGCTCTTCTATCCCATCGTGTTTCGTGTTCTTGCTGAGTCACGTGCCTCCGCGCAAACTTGATCACAAACATTTTGTTTGATGTACGCAACATATATTGTTGGAAAGCTCACATAATATCGACGCGCGCAAATGCAAAGGAAGGTGATATTTCTCCCTGAGGCAGTGTGGGGTGCAGGGGTGTAAGCCACAGTAGTCATATTTTAAAGTTTTCACATTATTAGTAATAGTAATACATGTACAATTGATATTTATTACTAAACGCTGATATATTTATTACGTGTACTACTACTACAAATAACTGCAAGCAAAAATATGAAAACTCTTTTAAATAGTGCTACGCAAAACAGTATTGTAAGTTTAATTATTAGAAATGTACTACGAAGTCTAAAACATCATTCTATATTCGATAAGTACTAAATCTCCAGTTTAAGTCGAAATATAGGTCAACAGAGCTTACAATTTTTTTCAACAGCTCCTACGACGATATCGTACGTGTGTGCTCATCGGTGCCTTTTAATTATGCTAACTAACGCGTACACAGGCAACGCCCTTTGCGTGACCTTGCATACCGTAGCTGAAAATGAAGGCAAAATGAAATTTGAGCGGTGCCTTTAAGTACGATGTGTAGACCACAGACATTGTGTACACCACATAATTCAATTTAAGCCAATCGACGCAGCCTTCGCTGCGCTCGGCAGCCAGTAGAACGCCCGCATTTGCGTTACATTAATATACCCTAGCCGCGGACGGACTGACAGACACCAGACTCCACTAGAGAGGTAAGACTAGCCGTTCGCCGCCGCTACGCGGCGGAGGTGGCAGGCTGTAGTCCCAGGGGAAATGGGCTCTCGCCTTCGCTGCGCTCCGACGTAAACATGTATTATGTAAACGTTATGTACTAAATGCATATGAAATTAGACATTCCTACTCTGAACCAAAGATCTGCCTGTAGACAATGTTCTGGGTGTAGACCCCATCCTCCTCCTCCAGCTTTGGGTACTCGACCAGCGCCTTGAATCTTGATCTTGAAGTAACTCGCGACATCGCAACGTACAGCTGCCCGTGGGAGAAGCAAGGCGTAGCAAGATACAGCCCCAAGTGCTGCACCGTTTGTCCTTGCGCCTTGTTAATGGTCATCGCAAAGGCCGGTTGGACAGGAAACTGCTTGCGTCTCAAGTGAAACGGAAAGCTCCGAATGTCTCCGTCACTGATGAAAACAATGCGGGGAATCAACACATGTTGCCCTTGTCGCTCACCTGTCATGATAGAGGCGTGGATGACATGTGGCTTGAGCGCCACGATTCGAAGCCGTGTTCCGTTGCACAGCCCTAGATCTGGATTCAGGTTCCGCATCATCATAATAGGCATTCCTACCTTGAGGGTCAGCTTGTGGGGAGGCATTCCACTGATATTCATCGAGTGGAGTACCTCCTGCTCGAAGAAATTACCGTCACCGTCGTCTTGTACAGAATCGGAAGACATGTATTCACGCGCCTGTCCAGTTAATCGATCGGTCACCGCTTCATTTATGCGGTGGACGATTGCGTTCGTGGTCGTGAGGATCGTTCGGTTAGCGAAATACTCGTCGGTAGCAACCTCGGGGTTGTTAATCTCTCCATACATCTCGTCAATGATCCGATCCATGCCTCTTGGAATAACACCAGGACGAATTTCCTGGTCCTCGTCCTCGGGCACAGGTGGATTCTCAATCAGCATATCGCGTGGAATCTTTATGTAATCGCTTCCTAGGGAAGAATTAACATCATGCCTTCCCTCCCCGACTTGCAGCAGGAACTCGGAGAACCCAGCCATTTCCTCAGCAGTGTCCGCAGTATCAGCTGTGCGCACTCGCATGTTTTCCGTAAGCCGGAACGTATGGAATTGGGGCCACAGTCTAGACGACTTGAGGCAAGCGTCAATTGTCTCGACGGATGTTCCATTCTTTACGACGGGGAGAATCTGGCGGAAATCCCCCGAAAGTACAAACACTTTTCCCCCAAAAGGCTCGGTATCGTTGTCAAGTATGTCCCGCAGTGTTCTGTCTACTGCCTCGAATGCGTGGCGATGGGCCATAGGTGCTTCGTCCCAAATAATCAAACTTGCATGCTTGATCAACTCCTGAATATGGGAGTTCTTCCTGATACCGCACGTCGAGTTCTCGTTCAATTTCAAAGGGATCTTGAATGTAGAATGAGCTGTCCTACCACCCATGAGCAAGAGCGAGGCAATACCGCTAGACGCCACAGCGATGGCGATTTTTCCCGAGAGCCTGACTTTGGCCAGTATGTTTCGAAGCAGCGTAGATTTTCCAGTACCACCCGGGCCATCGACAAAAAATAACTTGTTGCCTTCCTGAGGACAGTCTACCGCTTCAATAATCTGGTCGTAAACCACTCGCTGTCCTTCGTTTAGCTGATCTTCTGTGCTTACAATTGCCTCCAAAGCTGACGCATCGTATCCAGTGAGCTCACGTCGTAGTAATCCGTTTTGGCGAAGCGATTCACGAACCAATGTTGGGAACGACCCCAACTGAGGAAGCTCGTCGAAGTCAGCTACCGCATACCCACTCGCTTGAAGTAGTTCTTGAATGCTCATCAGCGTTTCAAATTCGATCAGCGCCGACTTGAAGGGGTCCATCAAAGCCTGATGTTTGCGTGCGAAGTCTTGGGAAAGATCCGCGAAGAACCGATCCCATAGAACACCAACATTTGCTGGAGCTGAATACACCAGAATGGTGACGAAGAGCTGGCGTAGTTGATACGGCATTTGGAACTCAGCCGCTTCCCTCAAACACGAAACCCACTCGTTGTCATTCTCCAAGTAGCCAGCCTCCCGCGCCGCAATTTGGAATGTTGGGCAGACAATTCCGTTAACCGTTCTCAAGTCTTCAAACGACGTTGGACCTCTACGCTGACAGAGCAGTAGCCGAAGGTAGAACCGCTCCATATCTCGAGGAGACACGTGAATCATGCGACCAACAGCAGCTTGATGCGGACCCACCTTTTCTGTTGACCTTTCTCCGGCGCTTTCCAGCAGAACTCTTTAGGGATGTCCTGATACAACATCGTTCTGGCAATATGATTCTCGGGCACCTCGCTCGCACACAACTCAAAGAATCTGGTCAGCATCGTGTGACTACCACGTTCCAAAACCGCCTCCGGGTTTTCCGTCTCGCGAAAGCAAATCGTCTGGCCTGACTCGAGATGAACCGTTAGCTGTGTCACCGCATGGGTTTTCCCCTGAATCGTGAAATCGAGCAGGCGCATGCAAGCTTCCACCGGAGAAATGTACCGGGCGCTCAAAAAACGTAGAATCTCATTTGGTTCTCGACGCGCACTCTGCTGCCCTCCTCGGACTTCTTCCACAGTGAGTATAGCCATGTCGGGTCCTTTGTACACATACTTGTACAGGTATTTAACCGCAGTTATATCCGTGCACACTTCGACATTAATGTGGCAGTTGTACTTCTGGGATAAGTACGGGTTGTACGGTACAACCCACTGGTTGATCGTCGCATTGTCGTATTCTCTTCCTTTGAACTTTAGAACACCTTCTTGCCGTCGACGTCGTCTGTACACTGGATAACCATTGGCATTGGCTTGTGTAACTTCTGCTAAGGGCTTCGGATACCCCTTGGTGCACTTGCCGTCCTTCATACACGCGCAGGAAGGGTTTGCAGGCCCGCATGGACCATGGAGCATGCATGACATGACCGTCTCATACAGCTGAGGGTTTTTATCCTTATCTGGGATCTCCGCGCATACCATCTTGTCTACGATCTCGCGCGTTCGAGGTTTGTCTTCGTCAGCCAAAATAATCAATACGTGAGCGTGGGGGAGCCCTCGTTTTTGAAACTCAACAACGTAAATCCGCGCGCGCACTCGCCCCAGGACGCCTTGGTTTAAATCGTCAAGCGTCGCTTGCAGTTTCTGCTGCCACACGCGAGCCACGATGTCTGGTCGATCTTGAGCTGTCTGGATATCGGAAGGTATCGCTTCAAGAATCTCGCCCCACTTAGGGTTGCACGTTTCAGTCAGGAAGACGTCGGGCCGTCCATACTCCCGAACAATTGCCATCGAATCTTGATACGACTTGTACATGGACCGCGGGCTACCCAGGTGCGAAGCCGGTAGTATGATACGCTTGCCAACCTGATTAAGGAAGTGGGCTGATCGTCCTCTGTTGCCTCCGTCCCGATCCGGGTGCACCAATCTGTTCTGGGCACGGTCATATTCCGACAGCAGCACTTCTCCTTCCGCCAGAGCCAAAGTATCTTCGTTGAGCAAAGCGTCTTGAACACCCCTGTATTGATCGGCGCGTAGTGTTTTCTGATTGTCGGCCACCCAGCGAAGCTGTTCTTGCTCACATTTTGCACGCTGATCTACACACCACTGCTGAAATAGACGCCCACCTTGGTGGAGAGCGGACTGGTCATCCACTTTCTGATGAAGGCGGAACGCTACGTGTTCACGAAGCGACATCGCCTTCTTGTTTCTATACTCAGCACCATTCGCGAACTCGTCTGTGTAGGTCCAGCCCTTCTCTCCGTATGGAAGGAGAAGCGGGTATTGGAGTGGATCGTAATCGGGCGTGAGTCTCATACAAACGTAGCAGCCTTTGATCGCGTGTAAAGAGCAGTAGATCCCGAGGCTGATCCAGGTTGCCATCCTCAATGAGGGTCGCAGCCACTTCAGACACAGTGGGGCGGTTATGCGTCCTCGGTCGCGAGGAGTTATCATGCAGACGGAAGACCAAGTCTACTGGAGCCTCCGTGTTGTGTTGACGCACTTGCTGCCCAAAGTGGAGGAACCGTTGCGCTAATGGGTTGTGCTCTGCCATCATTTTCTCGATGTCTAGTAGTGCAACACGATCCAGATCCGCGAATATACCAAGACGTCGCTCCGCGCGGCGTTGCATGTCTGGATCCACAATGTAGATCTGCGCAAACTTGGGTGCTACCCGCGCGCCTGTCCGACGGTCTATGTGGGGAAGGAGAGACCCTAGGTAGTGCCCCATAGCCCCTTGAATGCGATATGTGTACACGCCGTGTGTACCGGCAACGCTCTCGTCTTGACGTACGTTTTGAAACGATCGGTTTGAGCACGAAGCACCAATTGACGTAAATGCAAAAGCTTGGTTATAGGCACGGATTTGACGGCGAAACTCGGGATCTCCGTACAGCTGAAGCAGCTTTGGTGGCGCGGGGTGCAGTGGAGGTAGCTTTACCCTGCCTGCCAGACAGCATGATATCGCAGACTCGCCAGGCCACTTCCAAGCATTGCAGATCGGGCAAACGGTTGTAGCCGGGAGCTTGTGGCGACCGTTCTCCACGTCGTCACCCGTTATCATGGACGCGTCGAAGTCTTCGAGAGATATAAGAGCGTGCCCGTGTCGGACGCATTGGCGTCGAGTGCGCACCCGCTCGAGGTCCATCCGGCGTTCATCTGATGTCAGCCGAGATCGCCGATCTGCTTCTTGTTGACGGTGTAGCTCACGCTCAGCATCTCGCTCTACTTCCGACAGCTCGCTCCGTCGATCGGCTTGTTGTTGACGATTTAGCGCACGATCAGCGTCTCGCTCTTCTTCTGGACGTTCAGCTCTACGAATTGCATGCTGTTGGCGGTTTAGCTCTCGTTCATATTGTCGCTGCTGTACATTCAGCTCCGATCTGTGTGCTGTTTGCTGCTGTCGATTTTGACCCCTTCGTTCTAGAAGCTCCTCTCCCCGTAACTGAGCTCGTCGGGCGCGTTTGCGATCAGCGTCTTTCTTCCTCGCACGGTCACGCTGAGAGAGTGACATAGCAGCTCGCTTCGTTCGAGCTCTCTGTGCATCGCGTGTACGCTCACGATCTGCCTGAGACAGCGTCCTGCTAGCTCTTTTCTCCCGAGCTCGCTGTGCAGCCAAAACGGGGACCTCTTCTCGGACATCTGGGTGTGGTACGACAGGCGCCTGGAATAGGGCCACATCATCGGTTCCAGCTTGATACGCCGCCTCCATTGCATCCGCAAAGCGCCGCTGATGTACCGCAGGATCGGATTCTTCCGTTTTCTCCTCCTGCTGTTCCATACGATCAGCCAGAACTTCCGTCGCTTCTGTGATATCTGTCTCGTCTTGGTGCACGCTGAGGGCCTTCAGCTCTTTGTTCAAGTCGTATCTTTTCTTTCTGCGCTTGGTCTGACGTCGTTTTCGTGCATCCTTTTCCTCTTGCATGGGTGTCGCGTTAATGCGTTCGTTCTCGCGCTGGGCCTCCTCGAGCTCCTCGCGCGTCCTCTTTCGCTTACTCCGAACCATAGTTCTGCGAACACGAAAACGTGACGCGTTAGACAATGTCTAAGTACACTGCACGTAGCAGTAGGTTTTCATAGAGTAGTGTGTTGGAATACGCGTACTACCCGGGATCGCTTGCCCCCATCAAGGTTATCTCCGATCACTTATCCCACAGTCACGGGCCGTGAGGCCCGGAGCGGTTTTTGTTTGCAAATTGTGCAGTCGAATCTCCAGGGTTGGGCCCCCGGATAGTACTGTAGCTTGAGGTGCGATATCCTTTTGCCAAAAAGGCGGCCGTTAATTGCAAAGGCTGGTTATTGATAGGCTATTACAGCCCCCATCCCATCTGTCGGTTAAAAGAGGCCAGTTACGGTACCCCTCCTGACCAACTGCACGCACGCAATGTGCGTGCCCATCAATAATCATTAACGACCGGCTCAACTGGTTCGCTGTCGGGTTTGCGGTCAATGGACCAGGTGCCAAATGTGCTCTCGCGCAGAGTGGGCGGTGGGATAAAGCCCCAAGAACCCATAGGGCTCTGGAACTAAATCTCCATAGCACGGCTACCTACTTGCAGGATAAAATCCCGCAAGTTATAAGCTACCCCCTAAGCAGCCCCAGGAACCTCGGACTATCTGTGTATGTGTGTCTTGCTAGCTACTAATGCAAACTAACATGCATACACGCAGCGTACCTTGAGTAACGTGGCGTTCCACGGCTTCCGTTTTGAAAATGGGGGCAAAACGAAATTTGAACGATGCATTTAAGTACGATGTGTTGACCACATACAGTGTGTACACCACATATCACAATTTTAGCGAATCGAAGCCGCCTTCGCTGCGATCGGCAGCCAGTAGAACGCCCGCATTAGCGTTACATTTTAGAACCCTACCCTCGGACGGACGGACTGACGGACAGACACCAGACTCCACTAGATGGGGTAGATTCGTGTTTGATTTGCTTTGACTTCAATAAAAAAAGGACCCTGACAAAGATACTTATTCCTTAAACAGTTTATTTAATGTTATTAAGTAATGTGTTCAAGTACTTAACAAAAGACTAGAATTATTAGCTCATAACCTGCGCTTATAATTTGATACGTCAAATTGAAGCTGCTTTATTTGTTGCTGAAGTTGGATCGTGCTCGATTTGCATTAACTTCAATTTAACACAAATGTGTAAAGATACTATCTTCCTATAATGCTATCAATTGATACATTCAAATAACGGTTCCAAAGTATTTAAAATGCATTAGGAGCATGGGTTCATTCCTGCGTACCCCCAACTCCGTGTAGGAGTGTAGTGTTCGTGAAATTATTCACCATAGGCATTTTGTGGATGTGATTGCTGATTGTGTGCTGTTTTGGTGTGTTGCTTGAAAGTACACAAGACTTAGTGTTTCACGGGCAGCATTCATTTACTTGTAGGTGGACTGTCCTTCCATCTGCGGGACATCGCGGAAGGTTGTGCACGTCGATCGAGAGGGGAAGAACATCGGGAGCGTTCAACGAGATGTTAGACGGCCAGAAACCAGCTTCAGCGACTCAAGCGCGAGTTTCACAAGCACAAGAAACGCGTCAACACGGTAGCTCAAGCACTAAGACGAAAAGCCAGGCACTGATTAGCGACGATAACCCAAACGAGACAGTGAAGCATTAATGTGCATAAATTCATTTGGCAAAACTAAATGTAGCTACATCAGACATTTCAGCATATAGCGGAGCCTTAAAAATCGTATGAGCGGTAAGGTTGGTTTGGCTGGCAGTGGAATTCCTCTGAGGAAGCACTTGAAAAACATAAGGGCAGCTACACCGCAACTTGATCCATCTGGCTGTCGTGAACGTGTTTCTCGCTTGATTGTCAGAAGGGTACATATTTCTCCAAAAATACTCTTCAGTTGGGCTTCACAGATATCGTTGTACTTTGACTTCGACGCTTGAAGCGGGTCAAAGAGCGTGATTATCCGAGTCTCTCTCCGAAAATCGATCACAGCACCGCACCAGTGGTTGTTGTCGATATGCAACGGTATCAGTACTATCTTGTTTGTTTTCGCGAACGGGTTGCCGGCTTTGACAGTCGTAAGCTGCAGCTCTCGGAGCTGGAAACGCAGGAAGAGAGGGTTGACGACGCCAACATCAGGATGTTCACAGTGTAGCAGCGCTATCCCGTGACCCATACAATTGTCGTCAAGCCATGAACTCCCACAAAATGTCAGTAGGGCTCGATACGGTACACTACCAAACGATGTCACGCGTCCGCCTCGAAGCATAAGCTGCTTGATTGCATTTTCACGCTCTTTTGGTTCGGTAGCAACTGCATCAGAGAATTCATCTGGAATTGTGATGCGCTTAACGCTGGTGTTTAGGGCCCAATTCATAGCATCCTCTGTTTGCGCTATAAGCTCCATGCACGTGTGCCACCGATCTACTGCCTTGATATCTTTAAGCATAAAGATTCCGAAACGTGACACACGCACGCCGACGCTGTCGGCTTCACAGTCAGCTGCAAGATCCTTCCTGAACCCCCCTGATTGCCATTTGAGCCTTTTTTACGAATTCGCGAGAGAAGACAAACCGAATATCAGTAGTGCACTTGTCGTCCGTGTAGATACCAGCGATCTTCTTTTTGGACTTTGGAACTTCCCGGATAGTGAGCGTGGGTAGAATCCGTTTCGCAGCTTCGTAGGTATAATCGTTGTCTAGAAACTCTACGATGTTCCGTACACTCGGAACCGGCAAAAATGTCCCTTGCACGAGTCGTGACGCAGTTTCTTATACGCGGGCGACACGCTGTCGCTTCTCGGCTTTCCCTTGATTCTTTCTCAGCTTTGGGCGCCCTCTGCTTTTGGCGCTCTTCGATACGATGACGGATCCAGATGAGTCAGACGAACTAC
>NW_003303751.1:1134340-1137946 GCF_000142945.1 Phytophthora infestans T30-4
AAATTTGATAAGCGCTACTAAATTAATTTTGTGTAGTACTACTACAAACGTCTGCAAGCAATAATATGAGACTTTAGAATAGTACTAAGCAAAATTATCTTAGAAAGTAAAAAAAATGCTACAAAGCTAAAACAAATCATATTATAACCAATAAGTACTAAAGGCTTCATTTAAGCCGAAATAAAAGTCACCAAGGCCCTACAAAAATTTGCAGCGGCTCATACGACGATATTGTACGTGTGTGCTCATCGGCGCTATTTAATTATGCTAACTAACGCGTACACAGGAAGCGCCCTTTGCGTGAGGTGGCGCTCCAGCGTTAAAAATGGGGGCAAAACGAAATTTGAACGATGCATTTAAGTACGATGTGTTGACCACATACAGTGTGTACACCACATATCACAATTTAGCGAATCGAAGCCGCCTTCGCTGCGCTCGGCAGCCAGTAGAACGCCCGCATTAGCGTTACATTTTAGAACCCTACCCTCGGACGGACTGACGGACTGACGCAGAGCACACTCCACTAGAGGGGTAAGACTAGCCGTTCGCCGCCGCTACGCGGCGGAGTGGCATGGTTTGTTGGAGATAAGGTGGCCGCAAATGGAAGTGCTTCTTGGTGTCGCGTGCGTTGTAAGCGTCGCTCACCCCAGTACGCCGTGGCTTCGTGTACTTAACCCCTTACCATTCCGTAGTCTCATGTGGACCCGAATAATATCGTGGTTTGGTACGTTTCCGTTACCCCGTACTACAGGTTGGATGTTGTGGCCCATGCTCTTCCGTGCTCTTTCTGTTCCCTGCTCACCCGTGGCACACGCAGCTTACTGGGTTATCGCCCTCTCTTTTGGGATCATGCTCTTTAGTGCGGCCTTTTTCGTGGCTGCCAGATATTCCCTGTTCTCAAACGTTTACGTGGGCTGCACGGGTTTTGTGGTACGTAGTCTTTCGTGGCCATTGGCCTCCCATCGCCGGTACTCTAGCCGAAGGGTGCTCTTCCGTGGTTTAGTGTCTCCACGCAGTCGTGTTATTCCGTCGCCCGTGTATCGTGCTTGCCTGGTGAGGCTCCATCGACCGCGTTATCACGCCGTCGTGCAATTGCGGTGTGGTAGTGATATTTATGGTATTGTGCTCGCGTAGTGCATCTGCGTTGCCCGTGTTATCGTGCTCTACAATGGCATCGTGCTCCACAGTGTGCAGTCGTGGTCACCCCAAGCGCCCCCCTCCCCGTTTATTTCGTGGCTGGCCCGCCGTTCGTGCAATCTAGTTCTAATGTAGTACTGTCCTCCGTGGCTCGGTAAGCTCAGGTTCAACACTGGTATCGTTCTCCGCGGCACGGTGATTTTACGTCTATAGCTCTGCGGCTGCGTTCTCCCATGGCTTAGTGGCACAGCCCATGCTATCGTGCTAGCTTGTGGTGTCGCGGCTGGTCTGTCGTCCGTGTGATTGTTAGGTACCGTAGTATCGTGCTCCCTGGCTTGGTGAGATCCGGTTCTACCCTGATAACGTGCTCTAATGCTCGATGACTTCCCGTTTTTTGGATTCCCGCCGCTTCATGCCTGGTCCGGCGACCGTACTCCGTGCTCTTCCGTGGTGCTATGGGAGAGTTGCTGTCCATGCACTCTTACCGCTACGTGCGTACTCTTCCGTAGCCACCCTTTTTAGCATGCTGGGGTGTCTGTATATCTATTTCCCTTCCGTGGTCTGTACGCTCCCGTCATATTCTTGTCCCTCTGTCCTTTTCATAGCTGCATGTTTTTCCGTCTTTCACGCTACGCATGAAACTTCGTGGTTTGCATAGGCTAAGTCTTCTATCATCGTCCGTTGCCTTCCGTGCTTCGTGTTGCTCTTTTATCCCATCGTCTACATAGTGTGGGTCGGTGTTCCTTCGCGTTTTGTGTTCTTGCTTAGCCTCCGCGCTAACTTAATCACAAACGCTGTTTCCATTTCGTTTGATGTACGCTACATATATTGTTGGAAAACTCGCACAATATCTTCAGGTCGCACACTACGTGCGCAAATACAAAGGAAGGTGACACTTTTTCCCGGAGGCAAGCCACAATGGTCGTATTTAAAGTTTTCACATTATTATTTATAGTAATATATTTGTTATTTATTATCAAACGTTGATATAGCAATTATGTGTACTACTACTACAAATAACTGCAATTAAAAAATGAATTGTATTTAAAATAGTACTACGCAAAACAGTATTGAAATTAAACTCATTAGAAAAGTACTACGAAGCCTAAAACATCATTCTATATCCAATAAGTACTAAAGTTTCGATTGAGGCCGAAATATAAGTCACCAGGGCCTACAAAAATTTGCAGCGGCTCCTACGACGATATTGTACGTGTGTGCTCATCGGCGCTATTTAATTATGCTAACTAACGCGTACACAGGAGGCGCCCTTCGCATGAGGTGGCGGCCCACAGTTGAAAATGGGGCAAAATGAAATTTGAACGGTGCATTTAAGTACGATGTGTTGACCACATACAGTGTGTACACCACATATTGCAATTTTAGCGAATCGAGGCCGCCTTCGCTGCGCTCGGCAGCCAGTAGAATGCGCGCATTTGCGTTACATTAATTAACCCTAGCCCGTGACAGACAGACCAGACTCAGATGGGCTACAAATAATTAATGACGATACTAGAAATTCCTTACTGAAATTTTTCATCACAGCTGAAAAATAAATTATTCCATTCAAATATTGCCATATTATTCTCACTGCAATGTATTATTCGGAAGGCCTGTCTGTCACCAGGTTTTCTCCAAGTATAGCATATTGGACTTCTTCTTCTAACTACATGTACGAAAGTGGAGACTGCGAATTACGTGTCTTCGATTCATTTGTTTGACAAACTGAAGAACTCAAGACGATTGAGAGAAAAAATGGCTAAACAACATTTATAAAAAGCTCTTCTTCCTGCTAGCTACTCGATCATCTATCTACAGTAAGTAAATCTGAAAGTCGCCAGCAAAATGTCCCGAGCACAAACGCAAGAGTCCGAGTCCGACGACCGCTTCCGTCCTTGCCACCAGATTTCAGCTGGGCGTTGAGACCCGAAGACATTCAAAATATCTGCATGCAAAATATAAAAGTTGGTCCGGTCTTCACGCTGAAGGAGGGTCAACAGCTTTAGAAGACGACATCCATTGGGGGGTAAGTGGCGGCGTCGTCCTGGGCGACCAGAATCTGAGCCTCGTCCTCAGCTGGGTCGGACGTGTATGCAGGAGCAGGGGTGGGGGCGGACGTGTACACTGGAGCCGTCGTGTCCTCCTTGGGCAGTGTGTCCACAGGAGCAGTTGTTTCCTCTTCAGGAGCGGTCGTGTAGGCTGGAGCGGTAGTCTCCTCCTCGGGGGCGGTAGTCTCCTCCTCTGGTGCGTTGGTGTCTTCAGGGGCGGATGTGTAGGCTGGAGCGGGAGTCTCCTCCTTTGGGGCGGTAGTCTCCTCCTCTGGTGCAGTGTTGTCTTCGGGAGGCGGATGTGTACCCCTGGAGCGGTGTTCTCCTCCCTCTGGTGCAGAGGGGCCAGGGGGCAGGATGTGTACCCCTGGAGCCGGTGGTCTCCCTCCTTCTTGTGGCGTTGGATGTCTTTCAGGGGCGG
>NW_003303751.1:1138063-1169758 GCF_000142945.1 Phytophthora infestans T30-4
AGTCGTGTCCTCAGGGGCTTCAGTGTGTTCGTAGCCATCGCTGCCTACGAGACTACCGGCGACCGACATGCTGCTGTCGCTACCCTCGACCGAGCTGCTGTAGCTCTGGTACTCGTCGTAACTGCCCTCAACCTCCGATCCAGCGCTGCTGTAGTTGCCCTCATACGGGTCAGGCGTGGCGTATTCACTGCCTGCCTTGCTCTCCTCTCCGTCCACTGAAGAGTAGCCTTCGCTTCCAGTCTTTTGGCAGTCTCCAGACGCATCCTCCGAGTTGCCGTAGCTGCTGCCACGAAGGTACTTTGACGGGTACTTGTCCTTGCTGTCATCATCGACCTCGCTGTGGACCTCGTAGTCGTTGGAAGACGTGCCCGACAAGCACGGGGCGTCGACAGAACCGCTGGCGCCGGTGTCCTCGTAGTTTGGCTTGTCGTAGCTCGGCTTCTCCGTGTGCTCGTAGGTTGGCTTGTCGGTGTGCTCATAGGTTGGCTTGTCCGTGTGCTCGTAGCTCGGCTTCTCCGTGTGCTCGTAGGTTGGTTTCTCTGTGTGCTCATAGGTTGGCTTGTCGGTATGCTCGTAGCTCGGCTTCTCCGTGTGCTCGTAGGCTGGCTTGTCGGTGTACCCGTAACTCGGCTTCTCACCATTGGGGTTGCTATCGTGGTGGCCATCCTTCGATGTAGGGCAGGGGGTGTTGACCGTATCGTAAGAGTCGCCATGATGGTACTCGCCCGTAGGGTAGTCTCCCTTAGGGTAATCCTCCTTGGTAGGGGTAGTCTCCCTTTGGGTAATCTTCCGTGGTGGGGTAGTCTCCCTTGGGGTAATCATTCTTCGTAGGGTAGTCTCCCTTAGGGTAATCTGCCTTGGTGGGGTAGTCTCCCTTGGGGTAATCTTCCTTGGTGGGGTAGTCTCCCTTAGGGTAATCCTCCGTGGTGGGGTAGTCTCCCTTGGGGTAATCTTCCTTGCTAGGGTACTCCCCTCCGTGGTGGTAGTCCCCGTTGTATCCTGTGTTGTAACTGGGAGGGTGAGTCGGGTAGCCACCCTCTCCAGAGTTGTAGTTGTAAACCAGAGTCGGGCAGGGCGTTGCCGCCGTCGCATAGTCACCCTCCTCGATGTTGTAGCTGTAAGGAAGAGGAGGACATGGCTCCTTCGTTGGATAACCACTCTCTCCAGCCTTGTAGCTTGGAGGCAGAGTCACGTACGGGGTGGCTTCCGTCGGGTATGATGGGGTCTCAGTTGGATAGCCACCCTCTTCGTTGTGCGTTGGGCATGGGGTAGCCTCCGTGGGATAAGCTCCCTCTCCAGCGTTGTAGCTCGGAGTTTGGGTCGAGTACGGGGTGGCCTCGGTTGGGTAACCCTCTTCGTTATCGTCGGGGTAAGAAAGAGTAGGGCTGGGCGTGTCGTACGCGTGTTCATTGCCCTTAGTAGCGCACGGGGTGGACGCAGGGTAGTTGCTTTCGTACGGGAAAGTGACCTCGTCCTCCTTCGGGTACGTCTCCTCAACCGGGTAGGTCACTTCAACATCGCCATAGCCAGACCCAGAAGGAGCAGACTGGTAGGGCGTCTCAACCTCACCGGAAGCACTCTGCTCTGCGCTCGCACAAGGCGCATCGGTGTCAACCGAGCCTTCATCTTCCGGATAGGCACAGCCCCACGTAGTGCCGGAAACAATGACGCACTGTGCATCCTTGGGAGCAACACACTGGCCGTACGTGTATGACGGGAGTCCTTCACTGCAGTTGTCGCTGGCAACGTCACCCTTGAGAGGGCAAGCCGTTCCACTTGAGTAGGCACCTTCACCCTTGCAGACAGCTCCGCGGGACGACGGGATCGTGTAGGTGGCATCGCCGAGGACCGACACGGTGGCAGTATCGGCGGCAGCGAGACCGAGGGAAAGCACGGTCGCGATGACCGCACTGAAAGGCTTGAGAACACGAACCATTGTGTCTTGAACGGAGAGATGAGAAGACTGCTGGTACTCAAGTAATTGAGTTGATGTGGCAAATTGGAGAATGAGGATTTGATTGGGATGTTAAATACGTTCGTGGAAGCATGGCAAGAGCTCCGTCTAAGTTTTTTATAGTAGAAGGACATGAAGCGTGGAGCCTTCGACTATGGAAACCAGGAATCACCAAAGGGTCATTGGCCCCCCGCCTGTCCTCAAGTCGCGACGTGACGATTGGATTAACTCGTTGCAAATGCTCCACCGCAAACTATTACTGCAAGGTTCACATTTCAGAGCGTTCGTGGATAAGTTATCCGATAGCACAGCATACGTTCCATCTACAGTGTCTCGTTGTGAGCTTACACCTACGAATTGTCAGTCACTCTTTGGAGCTCCTAGCACGAATAGCCCCACCATGCCATTGCCACCAATAGATGTATTCAGGGGTGAACGTAGGAGCGTTGATAACTGTTAGAGCGAAACCAACACACGCGTAAATGTACAGTCCCCGCAGCCCATACAAGACAAAATAATTCGTCACCCGCAGCCAATGTCGCTTGTGCTGTTCGTGTTGCTGGACCCACGACAATCGACGACATCAAGCACTAGCGGCGTCCTCTCAGTGGTTTGATCTCATTCTAGATGTCTCCGAGAGCTCTGTCGTAGCACACAAATATAACGTTGAGGCCGGATAATGTCCGGCAACAAAGACTTTAAGAGCCAGGGGGTTCGTTGTGTGGTGTACACCACATTGTTTTTGCATTGCGTTGGTGATGGAGGAGACACTTCGTCTGCAGTTCGGCACAGCCTCCACGACGATCGGCACGCAGTGGTTAGCGTTGCAACAAGCCAATGGAGTTGCCAAGACTCCACACCTGCTGGCCTTCGAGGCTAAAGGGCGCGTCAGGAGACAGACCCGAGCTGCACCCAAGCAACAGGAAGACACGACGACATGGTACGAACCGTTGCTACATGGTCGGCAAATGGGTACATGCATTTTCTGCAAAACTGTAAACTAAAACTGCGTTGTGGAACATTTTTATTCTGTTCTATGTAGGGGTGGAAATGTGCATGTATACGACCAATCGGGGGCGGAACCAGTGAATGAATCAAGCAACAACGGATTGTGGAGCTGGGGCAGCCTCAGTGAGCACAACCTCGTGGAGGTGGATGAATTCCGTCCACACATGCCGTTGCACAATTTCTATGAAGGTCACGCCGTTTCTAATGGAGGAAACATTGGCAACACGACGATGGAACATGCAGAAGATCGAGTGCGAACTGTACTGGAGGCGTGTGATCAGTTGCGACTGGTGCAAGGTCTTGTGGATATGGACTCGTCGTGGGGAGGCCTGGCGCATGAGATGATGACGTACGTTGCTGAGGAGTGCCCTGGTGCAGTGATCATGGCAGTCGGCAACGACTGGAGTTATCCGATGGCTGCGGATGACGAAGACGCGATGTTTCGGGCTGAGCAGAACGCCCGAGATCGCACGAAAACTGAGGCGAGGAAGCGAATCAACGTGGCGTCGTCCGTGGCACTGTTGTCTGAAGTGTCCCATTTGCTTGTGCCCGTCGCGATGTCTTCGAACTCACTGCCAAGCGCAAGGTTTTCACAACTCGGACTGAACCGGTCGAGCTGCGGAGAAGTTGCCACTCTTGTTGCCACTGCACTGGAACTCGCATTGTCAGCACATCGAGGACAACCAGCATACGAACTGTTAGAGGGATTCCAAATCAGCAGGAAGGTCGTCGAACTCGCTGCGTCGTTCCCATACATTTCGGATCCGACGTTGGTGTTGCGTTGCATTAGCGAAAGTGTCACCCGTGAAGTTGGCCGCAACAGCTCGACGCAAGATCCATTCCAGAACTTTTCGCTGCTTCCTGCAATTCAGCAAGCAGTCAGAGACGAAGCTGGCAGCAACAAGACGTTCTATCGACGTTTGCACCTCCGTGGATCGTTCAGTAGCAACTCGTCGCTGCGGTCTGCCATCGACACTTTTCCCGTGTCGCCACGCGATGTTGCGTTGCGCTGGTCTGATGCGTCTCCTCTTGAATTGCCAGACACTTACCGCCTTCAGACACTACAGAGCTCGTCCGTCGATGGCATTTCTCAGTTGGCGTTGTCAAGTCGGACTGGCAAATACTTGTCAACCTTGGCGCAACGTGTTGCAAAAAACGACAAGCGCACGTTGTACGAGTTCGCGAGTGCCGGGATGAGCCCCGACGCGCCGGAAGAACTGGTGTCCACGTTGGCCGCCATGGGCGACGCTTACTTCACCCAGTAGAATGAAATTCTTTTCTTTGCAAGTTGAAGTGGTTCTCAGCCAATCGAAAAAGCTCAGCACCAACGGCAAATCGTACTTAGTGAGATATGACCTTATCAGAAGCAACAAAAACCTATCCAGCAGCCACAACAAAGTGAAAAACCGCCGCAAGAGCCAAGTACAGCGAAAGGGGCCACTCATTGCCAAGAGGCCCACGTTGCCTACCAAAGAAACGGATCGAATGTTCGGTGCCCGACGTACAGACTCGAGGCGGAGCGAAGGCGCTGTGCCCTTCAATAGCCGCCGCAGCGTCGAGGAGGATTCGTGGACAGAGGTGGAGCGACAAGAACTTGACCATGCCGTAAGAAAAAAATATCAAACTTTTTCAGTTGGCAAAAAAACATGTCGCACTAAAAGTTGTTGCCACTTTTGCAGACTTCCTTTGTGTCGGACAGTATGTACCTAGTGATGGAGAGTCCGGCTGGCGCTCTTTACATGGGCGAAACGGTGCATTTCAAGGTGCACGCACTGTGTGACCAGTCGACGCTGGGGAGAGCAGCGGCAGGAATTGGTGGCAAGAAAAAAGTTGCAAAAGATGAAAACGACGACATGATGCACGGAACGCTATTCCTCACCAGTTACCGACTGCTTTTTCGCTCTTTTCATGTGAGTTTTGTTTCTTACAGACAATCACTCTTCATGATTTTTTACTTACCAACTTTTTTTTTATCAGCATCACGAAGAGGAATTGGTGGAAGTTCACTTGCATAACATTGCCGAGCTGGCAGAGTTTCGCGTGAATGGGAAACTGGGTCCCATGAGCCAACTGGAAGTTGCGTGCAAAAACTTCGAGTTGCTAAAGTTTAATTTCCCTGGAGACGCAGCATCGGGCGACGCCTACGTGAAAATCAGCCAGATACTGATGGGCAAACTCGCGCCGGCCGCGTATGTGTTCGCTCGTCAGCCAGACACTTCTGGGTGGGCAGCATACGACCCTCAGGCCGAGTTCACTCGCTTGGGCTTCAAGACGCCAAAAAGTAGCGCACAGATCGGCGGATTCCGCGTCACACACGTGAACAATAACTACAAAATGTCTCCGACCTATCCCAGCGCGTTTGTGGTGCCGGCATCGGTGTCTGATGGCGAGTTGCGCAAGATCAGCTTCTTCCGAGCTCGTGGGCGTGTGCCAGCCGTGACATATCGCCACAAGAACGATGCGGTAGTGGCGAGGTGTGCACAGCCACTTGTTGGACTGCGAAGGAAACGATGCACCTCGGACGAAGCGTACATGGCTGCTCTTCGACGAGAGTGCAAAGGAAAATTGCTTTTCATCGACTGTCGAAGCCAAACCAGCGCGTATGGCAACATTGCCTTGGGTGGAGGCTTTGAAGTGTACGTGTGTGCTGCAATTGAAGTCTTGTGTGTATTTTTTTTAATTTTTGTGTTGTGTTGCAGGTTGGACTATTACAAGGAAACCAACATCATGTTTATGGGTATTGAGAATATCCATTCCATGCGAGATTCGATCCGCAAACTCTTCGATCTCATCAAGAACGAAATCCGCGGCAACGAACGACCAAACTGGTTATCGTGTCTTGAGGTGGATAGTTTATATATATATTATTTTTTATAATGATCGTTGGACATAAGCTAACAGTTTATTTAATGTACTTACACAGAGCACTCGGTGGTTAGAACACGTGCGCTCGATCCTCGTGTCGTGCTCCGTCTGTGTGACGAAGCTCGTTGAAGGCACGAGCTTAGTGATCCATTGCTCGGATGGTTGGGACCGTACCGCTCAGATCACGGCTCTAGTGAAACTATGTGCAGATCCATTCTACCGAACGATAAAAGGATTCCAGGTGAGTGCACGTTTGTCTCTTTTTCCAGAACAATTTAGGTAAAACTCAGAGGCTTTTTTTTATAGGTCTTGATTGAGCAAGAGTGGTGCGCCTTTGGACATCAATTCCGTGCACGCTCGGGGCACACGGACACGCAAGCGGGTTACTGGGAAGATGACAGCACGTCGCCTGTATTTATGCAATTCGTGGACGCCGTGTGGCAACTCATGCGCCAGTTCCCTTGCTCGTTCGAGTTCAGCGAGCGCTACCTCATCGCTCTGCTTGATGAAGTGTACAGTAAGCGAAGTGGGACCTTCCTCCACGATTGCGAAGAGGCTCGAATGGCGAGTATTTGTGAAATATTCTAGTATGAATATCAGCTAACCCCTGTTGCTCGTATTAGGGGTCCAAGACGGTTATCCGATGCACGAGCGCGTGGACGTTGCTGGAAGCTCATCCTAACGCTGTAGATTTCCGGAATCCGTTCTTCCTGGTGCCTCTAAGTGGCGGAGGATCGAAGAGCAAATCTCCAACAGTGCTGCAATGCAAGTGGCATACGAGCTCGTTGGCCATCTGGTCGTCGTTTTATCTGCGCTCGCTGGAATCCAATGACTCACGGGTATACAAGGTCCCTTGCCTAGCTCTTGTGATGCTGGGAAAACATCGATGGTAGTCTGGCTCAAGGCAACTCACACTTCTTCTTGGTATTTGCTGCCTGATAGGACGCATGGGCCAAGGAACTACAAGTCACGCAGCGTGAACTTCAAGACCAGCTGAGTGCCGCACACCAACAGCTGCAGTCCCAAGTGGAGCAGAACTCGGATCTGCAGAGTGAGCTGGAGCAGCTTCGACGAGAACGCGCACAGCTGGCCCGGTTACTGGAAGGTGAGGTGTACAGCGACACGTTGAACGGCTTGCTGGTGCACGAGGAGGACGAGGAGGAAGACGGCGTGTTGCTCAGTGTGACGCCTGTGGGTGAGAGTCGTACAACGTTGGAAACTTCGTGCAGTGACAGTTGCTCGATCTCCCCCGACGTGAAGGTGTACTCGACCACAGGCGTGGGTTGCTTCCTCGGTGGCTCGATGAGTCAGGACTTTGAGATCTTGCAGTCATACTTCGACCCCAAGCGACACGAAGCTCGATCGATTGACCCAACAGCGACCAGCAATGGGTGCAACGATCTGTTTACGAGGAGAATCACGGTGGAGGAAGTGGTGCGATGAAAAAAACTTTAGTACTTGTATATCAATAAAGTGGATTTTTTGTACTTGCAAAAAAACTTTTTTATTTTGGCAAAAAAAGTTGCAACAGGGAGGATTTTTTTAGGTGCTCAAATCGTTCTCAACGTTTATAACGTTAATACCTTTGTTATCTCCGAACCATCACTAACTGCAAGTCAAGCGAGTCTAGGCGTATGAGCCTTCAATAATGACATCATCGATCTTGAGGATCATTCGCACGACCTGCGTTGCGAGTTGCAACTGTTGCTGCTTGCCGATAAGCGTCTCGAACACTTGTTGCTCCTTCATGTCGTTGGTACCAGACGAGTTGCAGTCGATTCCCAGTCGCGGGTTCTTCTCCGCGATCTGTTGCGCACGCACAGCCGAGAGCGAGTCGATGGGGCTCAGTCCGCTGTTCTCCGCCAGAGCCATAGGAACGTCCTCCAAGGCGTCAGCAAAGCTGCGAATCGCGTACTGCTCAATGCCCTCCGTGTTGTCCGCATGCTCACGCACAGCAATGCCACACGCAATCTCAGCAGCACCGCCGCCGTACACGATGCGGTTGTTCTTGATCAGGTTGCGCGTCACACACATGGCGTCATGCAGCGAGCGCTTGGCTTCCTCCACGATCATCTTGTTGCCACCACGCACCAGCACAGTGATCGCGTCCGAGCTGGCACAGTCCTCAATCACCAGCATACGCTCCTTGGTCGTTCCGAACGCCACCTCACGCACCGTCCCAGCGCGACCCAGTTTCTCAGCCGTAAGCTCCGAGAATCGAGGCACAATGCGTCCACCCGTGGCGATAGCAATGAGCTCGAGCTCAACGCCGCCGACCCAACGCACAGCTGGCAACTGGCTCTGTAGCAACAAGTGGTTGGCTTCGTCGTCGAATCCCCATTGGCAGATAACCAGATTGGCGCCGCTGTCCTTCACCTGCTTGATCATAGTGGTAAAGTACTCCTGCTCCTGCTTGTAGAGCTTCTCGTAGGCTTCCACACTCGTGATGTCCAGTTTGTGCTTGGTCTTGGGCTTTGGGGGCTCGAACGGACACGTCAAGATGCACATCTTGGCGTCTTTGACCTCCTTAGGCATCTGCGGGTGGGAAAAGTCCTTGTCGATGACAATTCCGTTGATCAGCGCCGTCTCGCCCAAAGTGCCGCCGGGTTTGCCCTCCACTTTGATCAGGTCAAAGTTGACATCGCGCGTCTCAAAGTTGGCCACTTTCATGACCGCGTCCACTGCGATCTGCGCCATTTGACGTTTGTATTTGTTCACGATCTTAGAGGACAAGGTCGTCATGGCTGTCTCCACGAGTGGCGTCGAGTCTTCCTTGGAGAAATGGATCACGTCGCCAATGGCTTCAAGATGCTTACACGCGATCTCACAGGCCTCTTCGAAGCCGTCGGCGATGCGCATGGGGTGCAATCCGTGCGCTAGAAGCTTCTCGGCCTGCTCTAACAGTGCGCCGGCTAGCACGACGACGCCTGTGGTGCCGTCGCCGATCTCGTCGTCTTGCGACTTGCTCAGCTCCACGAGTAAATGAGCCACACGGTGCTCGACCTGCATCTGCTCTAAGATAGTGGCGCCGTCGTTGGAGATGGTGACGTCGCCGTCCTGACTGACCATCATTTTGTCCATGCCACGAGGGCCTAGCGACGTGCGTAGCAGACTCGACACGGTACGCGCGGCCAAGATGTTGCTCTTGATGGCCTCCACGCCCTTGATGCGCTCCTTCTGCTCCTGGTCGCGAAGGATGATGAAGGGGCGACCGTACTCGTCAAAGACCATCGACATGGTGGCAGGAAGGGGGCTGTAGACACAGAGAAACTCGAGGAAGCGATTCCCCCGACACGAGATGCTGTGGTGGCGAGCCAAATCTTTGGTGAGGCGACTCAGTGAAGTATGGGTGTCTTATTGGTCAAAAAGGAGCTGTTTTTTTACGAGCACTTCTTACGGATTGTTGCTTGAAATTTGACGTTGTCGTCTGGATGTCGTCCGAAGCTCCACATAAAATACTAAATTTACTACTCTCTAGCAGCTTATAATTTTTAAGCACAAATCCACCCGAGCCAAAAATATAAAAACGTGCAGGAAACCTATCTCATTCGATCTATTAAAAGCATCAATTTAAGCATACTTAATCTCAAATGAAACAGCCCCTACAGTATGATTTAAATTGGCATGCTGAAGTGTAATTTCACGGCTCTTACTTTTCACGATCTCATTCTGATTCAGAGCGCGTGGAACATGAAGATACAGGCATTAAAAAAAAAACAATGCTCACTGCCACACGTCAGTTTAAATGGAGCACGACTTTTAAGCTCTGTTCCACTTGAAACTCTTACATGTACAAGTTTGCACAAGAAAAGGTCGGCCCGACGCGGGCACTTGGATTGTGCAAGATCATTTTCGGTGCTTTTACTGTTCGTATTTTTTCTGATTATGGCAAGAATCATGGTGGTACACAATTCTTTTTTTAGCCAATAAGTGTTGCCCAGCACATCCCACTTCGCCATCACGTACAACAACGATGGCATCCGCAATTCGGCTCGGCAGCAGCAGCATGGAAGGCGGAGAGGATAGCAAACCGAAGGAGTGCGAGCTGCTGAGTGGCGACTTCGCCGTGCTGTTGCAGGTGCTGCTTGGTTTTATTGCCATCTCTGTACTGGCGATCAAGCGGCTGCGCGAAGTACCTCAACGCCCACTGACGGTAACCTTTGTAACGGCTGAAGTGGCAAACTGTGTCTAATGTTTTTTCTTGTAATTTGTTAAAACTTTTAGATATGGGCTTTCGATGCTTCGAAACAAATGGTCGGAGCGACGTTTGCGCATGTTGCAAACCTGTTTATTGCCATTGTGCTCTTCAATTATCAAAAAGAGATGGAGTCCGGCGAAGAATCAGTTGACCAGGTGATTTGCGTCGAGGCAAAATCTTTTGTACTTGTTCGACGTAATAACATTTTTTAACTCTTTTTGTTTTTGTTGCAGTGCGCGCTGTATTTTGTGAATTTTACTTTGGACACAACTTTGGGTGTTTTCCTCAACTACGTGTTGCTGTCAGCAGTGGTGCTTTTGGCACTTCGTTTCAGCTGGTCTTCATTGAAAACTCCCGGCGACTATGGCACTCCGGTTCGTGTGCGAACATGGATATTGCAAGTGCTTTCGTGGATCCTTGTCATTTTCACATGCAAATTTCTCATTGCGCTGCTCATTGTGGCGTTCCAAAAGCCGTTGGGAGCTTTTGCGGTGCTGCTTTTCAAACCGTTGGCGGACCATCCAGACGTGGAATTGGCCATCGTCATGATCGCGTGTCCATGTCTAATGAACGCGTTACAGTTCTGGGTCCAGGACAATTTCCTCAAAAAGGATGTTCGCGACGAAAGTTTCATTGTGGCACAAGCGGCGCAATCCCCTACTGGCAGCTTGAATGGCGATGGCAAATTGCCCAGTTTAGGCACACCGACAGACGACGAATGCAGTGAACCTGGCGAAGGAGATCCCAAACTCATTGTTGCTCTTGGCAACTCACAAGAACCAGGCGAAAAGAAACTCAAACTCGACCTCTCATCCGTGTAAAACCGTTCCCATAAAACTTTTATGTAGTTAGACCCAAATTTGCATGCAAAAGTACCTTTTTTCCTTTAATAAAAGATGCAAAAAATGTGACGTTCTACGAATTGCTTTATTGTGGAGCCCTCCACTCCCTCTATCAGCCTACACTGTTCTACCATCCTTACTTACGTCGCATCAGCATGAGTGCCATGGCACCTAGACCCACCACCAGCGTCGCAGCGCCACCGGCAATCAGACCCGCTTGATTATTGAGCGAGAAGCCGTGGTCACGCACACGTTTGCGTCGTGATTTCTTGCTCTTCCTTCGCACGATTTCCTCGTCGCTGCTCTCGTCACTGCTGCTGTCAGACGAAGACATCTCGTCCACCTTGGTGAGCAGCCGATTGCGCGGCTTAGGGCCGGCAGCGTTCGAGCCACTGGGGGCGGCACTCGGCGTCGCACTCGCAGCACCACTCGCAGCTGAACTGGCCATGGACACGACACTGCCGTTGCCGTCGTGTTGCGGACGCTTGACCACGTCAACTACAAGCACCAGACGCTTCCACCCAGCGCGTTGGGCCATGTGAACAGCCTCCACGAGACTCTCATCGGACGTCAGTAGCGCCAGATCGCCTTCATCATCTTCATACTTGAGCCGCAAGGCCTCGTTGTCGTCCATCCCCATCTTGAAGCGGATCTGCTCCAGCAACGGACCCATCGAGTTAAAGCGACACATGATGCGGTGGAAATGTCCCTGTGCGCCGTCGCTCACCTTGAAGACGAACGTGTTGTCGTCCATGTTCTTCTGCATCAGCACACTCGTCGTGGTTGTATTCGCCCCACTCACCACCGACACACTCTCGCCCAGTTCAGCATACGCACCGAGCGAGTTCGAGTATCTTCCGGCGCCATTAAGACCCACAGCACTCGCCGTCGGGGTGGACACGCTACCGCCAGCATTGTACTCGTCCCGCTCGAACTCCTCGATGGTCCCGACAGACCTCGCATCGTCGTTCATGCCGCCATACGCGCCGCCCGCCACTTCCTCTTGGAGGTTCATTGCCGTCTGCCAGAACTGCCTCCAGTCGCCGTTTGACGTGCCACCGGACGTCGTCTGGAACTGGCCGTAGCTCAGACAAATGACGTCAGCCATGCCGAGGATCTCGCCGTCGTCTGCCAGTACAGGCATGAACAGTTGACCCGCGTCATGCAGCGATCGTAAGCCATCCACGATGCTCATATCCGGTCCCATGAGGTCTGGGTCCACCGTCATCACTTCCTCGACTGTAGTCGTCTCGGCGTACAAGCCCTTGGCCACCAGCTTCCGCAGCAGATCCTTGGTCGTCACCATTCCGCACAGCTCTTGCTCATCGCCCAGAACGATCGCCGCCTTCTTCGTGTTCGCCATCAGCTTGGCCGCACGCGCAGCCGTCGTGTGGATGTTCACCACCGGAGGCATAATCTCGCCGTCCAGAGCGTCTCCGACGGTAGGACGCACCATCTTCTCCATCATAGGACCGAGCAGACGCTGGAGGTTCGACCCCGTACCGAGATCGCGCGAAAACTCGGAAGCTGCCGCCTCGGTGGACTGCTGCACCTTCTCCAGACACGTGATGGCGTCGTACAGACACTTGGAGATGTCCAACATCCCTTGCGGCGTGCCATCCGAGCCCAGCACCGGCAAGTGCTTGAAGCGGCCTTCAAGCATCTTGGTGATCGCCTCGATGGCCTGGTCCTCCATGTACACACACATGGGCTTGGTCGTCATCACTGACGCCACGGAACAACTCTCGGGGTCGATATCTTCAGCCAGCACACGTCGCGTGATGTCCGTGTCCGTCAAGATGCCGCGCAGTTCTCCTTCCTCCGTCGTCACCACAACCGCTTCAACGCGAGCTTGACGCATGCGCTTAGCTGCCTCTGCCACGGTAATAAACTCGTTGATACGCGTAACTTCCTGCGGTCGTAACATGGATACAGGACGCATAGCGCCTTCTGGCTCCGGAATGTGGTCCATCATGGACGAGTGGTGGCTCTCCGTGTATTTACCCGGTCGACGACGAGACACTCGCGAGCCCGTGACACTGGCCAGCTCACTGAAGTCGTCTTCGTCGTGGCCAAGCGCCAGAGAGACGTCCCAGAACGCACGCCAGTCCGAGTCTTCGTCCACAGGCTTGCCACTTTCAGCCGCCGCGCCACTGGCAAAAGTTCCATAGCACAGCGACAGCACGTCTAGCATTCCCACGATCGTAGCCGTCTCATTGTTAACCACCGGCAAGTGTAGGAAGTTGTGCTCGTACATGATGTGCAGCGCGTCCACAAGCCTCGTATTCGGTGGCGCCGTCTCGGGATCAGGCGTCATGACCTGGCCCACAGTCGTCTCCGCGGCATCCAGACCAGCGCCAGTCACGCGTAGCAGCAGATCCTTGGGCGTAAAGACACCCAACACCTTCCTGGTAAGCGCCGACGTGCCTATATCGTAGCCTCCTCCACTGATCGACGAGCGGTGTCCGCCACTCACAGACGAGCTGTTGTCTGCGTTCGGGTCCTCCACAATCAGCGCCGCCTTCCTAGACGCCGCCATCTGACGCGCCACTTCCATCACCGTGTCGTGTTCACTCACAAGCGGAGGCAGCGTCTCGTCTTCCAAGATCTGGTCCACTGTGGGCGACAGAAGTTTCTCCACCATCGGCGCCACGAGCTGCTTCAACGCACCTTGTCCCGTTCCGATACCGGTGGCCTGCAACTGCTTCTCCAGACGCTGTCGAAGTGAGCCACTAGACGACTGCTGCACCTTCTCAATGCGCGTGATCGCGTCGTACAGACACTTCTGGATCCGCAGCATTCCCGCCACCATTCCTGTTTCATCCACGACGGGGAGGTGGCGGAACTTGCCTTCCAGCATCATAAACATCGCGTCCATAGCGCTATCGCGTTCGTCAACAAACTTGGGATCGGGGGTCATAGCATCACACACGCTCACGTAGAACGGGTCGTTGCCCAGCGCCACCACACGTCGCGTCACGTCTGTGTCCGTCAGAATACCAAGCAGGCCTCCATCGCGTCCAATAACCAACGCAGCATCAGTCTGCGCGTTGCTCATCTCCTTGGCAGCGTCGGCAACTGAGAACGTCTCGGAGATCGTGATGGCCTTCGACGGTCGCAACTTGGACACGGGACGCACATTTCCAGTGGCCAACGCGGCCTGGCGTCCCTTTTGACTCAATCCGCTGCTGCTTGGCGCGAGGTTGTGCGAGAATCCACTTCGGAAACTGTGCTGCGAGGACACATCGTCGTCATCTGTGGCCTCGAAGGACGCGTTCCAGAAAGACTTCCGCTCGCTCGGCTTGCCCTTCGCGAAGGACCCGTAGCTCAACGACAAGACGTCGATCAGACCGATGGGCTGCTTGCTCGTCTCGGTCTGCATCACAGCCAAGTACAGCGTCTTGTGGTCGTGCATCGTGTGCATCGCATCAATCACCGACGTCGCGCCGTTGATCGTCACGTCCTTCTCCAACATCACCTCACACACGGGCGTGGTGTGGACAGGTAGACCACGTGCCAGCACCTTCTCCAGCATCTCTTTTGGCGTAAAGATACCACAGAACTGGCCGCGGTTGTTCACCACCAACGCGCCTTTCTTCGTGACGGCCATTTGCTTGGACACTTCAAACACAGACGTGAATCGCTGCACACGCGGAGGCTCCACGCCTTCCTCCTCGATCACCGTCTTGATATCCGGAGAGAACATCTTGTTGACCATGGAGCCGAGCAGTTGCGAGACGCCGCCCGCACGAGCGCCACCATTCACTCGGCTCTTCATCTCCTTCTCCAGTGTGTGACGCAGAGCAGCCGACGATTGCTCCGACTTCTCCATCTTCCGAATGGCATCGTACAAGCACTTGGCAATGTTTAGAATGCCCACAACAGGGCCATTGCGTTCGACAACTGGCAGGTGGCGGAACTTGCCTTCCAGCATGGAAATAAGCGCGTCGATAGCGGGGTCGTCCATGGACACAAACACCGGGTTGCGCGTCATCACGTCTCCCACCAGCGTCGAGTCCACTGGCCGGTTCTCCGACACCACACGACGCGTCAGATCCGTGTCTGTGATGATGCCGTTGAGCATTCCTTCCTCCGACACCACCAGCACGCAGTCCATCTTGTTGCGTCCCATAGTCCTCGAGAGCTCCGCCACCGTCGTGGTCTCCACTACCGTCAACACCTTCGTCGGCCGTAGCTTCGCCACTGTACGACTCTTCTCCTCACGTTCCGCTCGCGACAGCAGCGTGGTCCGCTCGCGGTCCCCAGCCTCCGAGGGCAACGACGGCTGATCCAGCTGCAACGTCGTGTTCCAGAACTCCTGCATCTGCTCACGGTTCTCGCCGTAGATGGCGTCAATGGTGCCGTAGCTGAGATCCAGCACGTCAACCATCCCCACCAGTTCGTTCGAGTCGTCCTTCAGCACGGGCAGGTTGAGGATACGCGAGTCGTGCATGATGTGCAGACCATCCAGCACAGACGTCGACGGCGTGGCAATCTCCGGGTCATTGAGCATCACTTCTTCCACGTAGGTAGCGGAGGCCTTGAGCCCCTTGGCAATCACATTGAGCACCAGTTCGTTCGGCGAGAAGACGCCCACCAGCTTGTCAAAGTTGATATCGTCCACAATGAGCGCCGCCTTCTTGGTGGACGCCATGGCCTTGGCCACATCACTGACCAGAGACGACTTCGGAAGACGCGGGGCTGGCGTCGAGCCGTTCTGCGCCTCGCTCTCAATAATTGACCCTAACGTAGGCGTCGATAGCTTCTCCAACATCGGAGCGAGCAGCTGTTGGAGCGTCGAGGACTTGCCGCTCTTCTCCAGTGACGCCTTGAGTTGATCCGTGGACTGCGTGGCGTGTTCGAGGCGCTTGGACACGTCGTAGATGCACTTGCCAATGTTCAAGACACCGGCGATACTACCACCGTCGACCACCGGAAGATGGCGGAAGTGGCCCTCCTGCATCGACAGCAACGCGTCGATCGCGCTATCATTCGGGGACACGTACTTGATGTCTCTGGTCATCACGTTGCACACAGGCACTTCCTCGGGGTTCAAGTTGAGCGCCAGTACTCGCCGACAGATGTCAGTGTCTGTTAGAATGCCGTTCAGTCCGCCCGCTTCATCCACCACCAGCAACGCGTCCGTGCGCTTCTGCTTCATCAGCAACGAGGCTTCAAACACCGACGCGACCTCATCGATCGTGATCGCCGGGAGAGGACGCAAGCTCGACACGGGGCGAACATTGACGCCTTTGTCGCGGTCTTTCTGCTGACGAGCCTTGCTAGCAACCGACAAGTTGGACGTCGATCGGCCCGACACGATCGAGTTGGTCTCGTCGTCATGGTAGTCGAACGCAGCGTTGAAGAGCTTGCCAATATCTCTCGACTCTCCGAACGAAGCCAAGCTGATGGACAGGACGTCTGCTACGCCCAAAATCTCGCCGGAATCCGGAGCTACCACGGGCAAATTCAGGAACTTGCCGTCGTGCATGATGTGGAACGCATCGAGCACTGACGTCTCGGGCGCTGCAGACTCCGGATTGGGCGTCATGACATCACTGACCGGCGTCGTGTGGACGTCCAGGTCTTCCGCTACCACACGCAGCAGCACGTCCTTTGGCGTGAAAATTCCAATTAGGTCCGGCGCTTCGGGGTTGGAAGAAACCACAAGAGCAGGACGCCGGCTCTCCGCCATGTACGTCGTGGCCTCGTACACCGTCATGTTGCCGTACACGAGCGGCGACATCACTTCGCCTGGCTTGGACAGCACGTCCAGCAGTGAAGGAGACAGCATCTTCTCCAGCATCCCACGCAGCATCGCGTTGTTGCTACTAGCGCCAAGTTCTTGCTGCAGAGACGTTGACATGTTCTCCACGCGTCGAATAGCGTCGTGCAGACACTTGGCCACGTTCAGAACACCCACAATGTTGCCGCTGTGCGCACTCACCACCGGCAAGTGGCGGAACTTGCCGCTCAGCATAATATCCATCGCGTCTACAGCACTGTCCTCCAAGCTCACACAGCTGGGGTTCGGCGTCATCACTGATCCAATCGTGACTCGAGCAGGGTCCATCCCCTTCGAGATCACACGTCGCGCAGCGTCCGTGTCGGAGAAAATACCCGTCAAGGCGCCTTCCCAGTTGGTCACCAGCACAGCCGCCGAGCGGTGGGACTTCATCAGACGAGCAGCTTCCAGTACCGTCGCCTCCTGGTTCACTGTGATCGCCTTGGCTGGTCGCAGACGAGCAACCGTACGCGACGGATCCGTATTGGTCGATTTCTTGGACTTAGACGACGTCGACATCATGGACGAGTGCGAGCGAGCGAACGAGTGGCCAGAAGTGGCCGAGCTGTTGGAACCAGACCGCGCACGACGTTCGAACGTCGGCTGCTTGATAGCAGGCGAGATCGGCGTCATCGTGTTCGACTCCCCGCGTCGGACACTGGGGGAAGGACCATTGTAGATCGCTGGAGGACGCCGAGGCATCTGGGGAGCTGTCGGGATCTCCTGAGGCGCAGCGTACTCGTTAACCGGCGCAGGAGAAGGATGTTCCTCAAACGACTGAGCTGGAGGAGGCACTGCGACTGGAGAAATCTGTGGAATCGGAGCTGGAGCTGGAGTTGGAGCTGCTGGGGCTTCTGGAACAGGGCGTTTCTCACCAGGCAACGCAGCAGGCGACGAGTTTGGTGCAGCCGCAGTATCCTCGCGCGTGGGGAGGATACCGCTGCGATCCACGTTCGATGGAGGAGCAGGCGTCGTCGGCTGAGGCTCCGGTTCCTCTGGTGGAGGCGTCTCCTTCTTTGGTGAAGGAGGCGGCGTCGGCTCTGTCGGTGGCTCGGGCTTTGGCGAAGGAGGAGGCGTCGGAGTCTTCACAGCAGCAGGGAACTTGGCGCGCTTCTTCTTCAACACGTCGATGTCCTTCTGCAGCTGCGCACACTTGTCGAACTGTTTCTTCTTCATCAAATTGTCCAGCTCCTCATTCAGCTTCTCGATCTCCGCATCCAGCTCTTCCGGCGTCTGCTTCTTCTTCCGTGCAGACACCAGAGCGTCCAGACTCACCTGCAGATCGCCGCACTTGCCGAAATCTCGAGCCGCCATGGCCTCCGCGATCGTCGTTTCCATCGCACGGATGCGTTCGTCCAGCTCCTCTGGCTCCAGCTCGTTCAAGTCTTCCTTGACATGTGTACGCGCTTCCTGGAGCACTTCAAGCTCCTTCTGGAGCTCCGCACAGCGCCCAAACTGCTTCGACAGCGCTGCAGCCTCCATCTCCACGTTCAGCTGTTTGATCTCCGCGTCAATCTCCTTGGCCGTGCGAACCTTCTTCCGTGCGTCCACGATCTTCTCGAGCTCAAGCTGCAAATCGGCGCACAACTCGAACTGCTTGCTTACTGCGGCGTCTTCAATCGCCCTCTCCATCTCGGCGATCTTGGCGTCCAGCTCCTTGGGTCCCATGTCGCCAAACGGATGCAGCAGGTCGCGCTTACGCACCAAATAGCCGCGTGCGAGCTTCTGTACCACCACGGCCTTCTCATTCTGCATACGGTACTCGTCTCGCATCCGATGATACTTGCTCATCGCCACGCGCATGCGTAGGATATACATCACACGGTACGCACTACGACGCAGACGCTGCAATCGCTTCTTGGCCACAAACTGTCGCGCTTTTGTTTGGATCTTGACAACCGCTTCAGCCCTCGCCATGTTGCGCACCCACTTCTGAATCGCACGCGCAGCAGATTTACACCGCAGCACCTCGAGTTTCCGCAGTTTAAACGCCATTGCCCGCTTCAAAAACACCTTGGTTTTGCCCAATTGCCACTCCTCCTTACCGGCTCCAAGCATCGACGAGATCTCCTCCACTAGCTCCTTGATATTCTCCGCGTCAGGAGTCAGCGACTGGTAGTCGTAGAAGAACACGTCGTGGTCTTCACGCATTGCAAAGCCAGCCTGACGGATCTGGATCGCCTCCATCATACCAGAGTACTTGAGTTGACGAGCGCAGTCCAAGTCGTTGAGCTCGCTTGGCCGCTTGAGCTCGTTCGGCTTGATGCAACGCACATAGCGAGGGTTCGCCAACGAGATCTTGTGCATCAGTTCGTGCAGCTGATACCGGAACTGCGCGCTGACCGAGACTTCGCGGATGTTGCGAGACTTGTTGCCTTGCGCGCCCTTCTTCATCTCGTTCGGGCGTCGAGAGATCGAGTGCTGCTGCTGCGGTTTGTTGCCTGGAATGGCCTCGATCGACTGCATGTTGAGGTCGAAGATGCCACGCAGCCAGTCGCTCTGGGACTGTCGAATCAGCTCCTTCATGTCGTCATTCAGCGTCTCGTTGTTCTTGTCGTTGAAGCCGCTGGCGTCGTAGATGACTTCGCCGGCGTAGTGCTTGATACCAAAGTGCAAGTCCGCGTCCATCTTCGGGTGCACGTAGAACTTGTTCTTGCCGCTCGAATGGCCGCTCGACGTGCGTCCGAACGAGTTGTGCAGGTTCGACACGAACTTCTTGTTGGCTTCTTCGCCCTTGAGTCTCCAGTTGTCGTCCAGCGAGATAAAGATGCCGGGAATGCCATTCACCTTGCTCTCAATGAGATCCAGACACTCCTGGTTGTCCTCAAAGTCGATGTGTTTCCAGTCGATCCCTTCTTTCGCGTAGTCGTTCTGCTCCACCTCGAGCATGTGCTGGTTAAAGTGTCGTTGCAGCTTCTCATTGGCATAGTTGATACACAGCTGCTCGAACGTGTTCCACTCGAACTTCTCGAAGCCGTAGATGTCCAGCACGCCGATGAAGCCCCACTTGTCCTGGGTGCGCGAGATCGTGCGGTTCAGCTCCGACACGAGCCACAGGAACAGCGACGAGTAGATGCCCTTGGCCAGGGCATCGCGTTTGTCGCGTACCTGCTCCGAGTTCTGCTGTTGCACGATCACCTTGCCTCCGACGTAGAGTTGACGCGTGAGCAGCGCCTTGGACAGCGCGTCTTCGCTCACTTTAAGCAGCGTGGCCACCAGTTTCATGCCATTAGCGGAGTTGTCTCCTACAGTCACGCACGTGTCGTTTTCCATTGCAAACTTCAAGTTGCCGAGCTGCAACACCGCTGCGAGGAGCTCAAAGACCATTTCCTGTCGGTCCTCGGTGATGCCGATCGTCTCCATGCATCTCTTGGTCGTGGCAAACTCCTTGGCGTCGTCGCAAGAGTGAATGTGGAAACATTCACTCTTCCTCAAATATTCGTAATACTGTGGCGTTTGCAACTGCAATCTTTCCCTTAGCGCGTTGTCCGCGCCGGCGAGTAATTGGTAGAAAATGTGGTAGTTTCTTTCGCCGATACTTTGGGACACAATGCGGGTCTTCTCCAGTAGGAAATTGAGGATTTGTGCACCCACAATTTTGCCGTGGTGGTTGAACTGGATCTCAATAAACTTGCCAAAGCGACTGGAGTTGTCATTGCGCAACGTTTTGGCATTGCCGAAGGACTCGAGCAGCGGATTACTCTCCAACACGCGCTCCTCGAGCTTGCCCAGAGCACCAGACATGCCTTCCAAAGGTGCAGGAGGTGCACCTTCGCCCTCGGGACCTTTTCGGTAGCTTGTGGCTCGAGCCAGGTATTGCATGATGATCTTCGTGGTCTCCGTCTTGCCTGAGCCGCTCTCTCCACTGATAATAATACTCTGATTGGCCGGATCTAGTGCACCACCCTGGATGAGCTGCGTGTACGCGTGGTCGGCCAATGCGAAGACGTGCGGGGGTAGTGCTCCCATTGCCTTCCCATAGTATTCAGTCATGTGGCGTTCACTGTACACATCTAGCTGCTTGTACGGGTTGATAGCAATGAGAATGGGCCCCACGTACGTGTAGATAAGTTCATGCTCGTAGCGTTTGCGCAGGTTCTCGAGCAGTGACTGCTCTGACAAGTCCGACATGTGCAGAATGTCCTCGAACGTGTTGCCGCTGGGCGACGTGTCTGAGTCCTGCATCTTCTTCTTCATCTTGGCGCGCAGAAGCCGCTCCTTGCGGGTGCCCCCGCCGCGTCGCTGCATGGCTTCGAGTCTGTGATGAGCGCCCACTGCGCTATCAGTTAGCCGATCTGCGTGTGGGGGCCACTCGAGACTCGACCGCACGCCGGGCTTGTTAACTAATAAAACCTCGGAAAAGGACGACTGGGAAGCCTCAGTTTAGTGACAGAATGGTGTTTTGGAAAAGAACATGGAGTGTGAAAAATGGGCTATGGCACCACGATGAGCCATTCTGGACGGAAAAGCGATAATTTGCAAGTGCACTGCTGAGATGAAGAAGAGAGGATATCTAAGAGTTGCATGGTGATCTGCAGTGGTGGTGATGGCGGTGGCGGTGCTCAGGAGTACTTTGTCTGAGTTGTTGATTTTGATAAAGGTCATTAAAGAGCGGCACAAACAACGGCAACTTTGAGGTTTATTGCTTGCCGTAATTTATTGCAATAGCTCTCCAATACGTGAATTGAAGAATAGCAATATTCGGCGAAATGAGTCCTTGCCTGGGACTTTTTACTGCGTCGCATTGGGTGAGTACCCTTTCTTTTATAAAACGAGCGTACTAGACCCTGATACGCCAAACTGATGCTATGCTACATGACTAATTTATTCAAGCCTGCTCCTCCATCGGGCATGAAACGCTGGAAACGATTTTTAAGTTAAATTGGTCCAGGAGATTTCTAAAAACAGGACAATGAGGCATTCCTTGAAGGAGCCATTTAATTTGGAGCTGCTGTGTGACGGATTCAAGCTGTAGTTACCTCTAAATAATAATACATGCCTTCCAGAAGGACGGTCCGACTGCAGAAAAACACGCAGCACACCACAACCAAGCGTATCATGGGCAGCGTAGCATGACAGGCAAATTGTATCCATCATGTCGAGACCATCAAGCGCCCTCTTGTCTCTACCGCCGACCATCAACTTAATCGAGCGACTTCAACCGCAGAATCCCAAACTGATCCCGTAAAGCCGACGATGCTGATTTGTCACCATTTTTTATTAATGATGCCACAGCAAATTCAAAGATTGAAGATCGCAAAAAAATCAGTAAAACACAAAAAACTCGGCGATGCGACAACATCACGATGGGCAACACGCATAAGCAAATTTGACGCAAAACAACGATGTCGTCTTCTTGCTTGCTGCATCGCGAACACTAAGATGGAAAAAGTGTATTCGTCTCGTGTGGCCCACCGCATGGCGTGAGTCCAGGCGTTCCTACAGGCGAGCACTTCACTCGCGTACGCTACCTTATGTCTTGTCCACTTGCTCTAGTCGACCTTGATGGACGCGTAGATCTTGCGTGTGAACCACAGCGAGGCGCCGACGCCCACAGCGCCCGTCAGCAGCGCCAGCGCGCCCGAGATGACCGCCATGTAGCCGAAGTAGAGCATAGCGCCGATGAAGTTGCCCACATCCAGACGCGTCCAGTAGTAGTACGTCGAGTACAGGAACACGTAGCCTCCGCAGGCACCCGACACGAAGAACGACCGCCACCACCTGTACACAAGCCAAAATGGTAAGATACTGCAAGGATTCAAGCCACAGAGCCAATCCAACGTACCAGTTGTAGTCTTCCGCGCAGAGCTGGAAGTAGGTGAGCACGATGGTGATCTCGGCGCACGTGTTGATAAGAATGAGGAAGGCCAGCAACAGGAAGCCGAACACGTAGTAATACTTGTCCGTCCACAGCGCTGATAGCACGAAGAAAAGCTCCACGAAGATGGCACCGAACGGCAACACACCGCCCACTGCCGCCGCCGACAAGTGCGTCATATACCACGGCTGAGGGGGAACAGGACGCGGGATGTTACTCGTCGCCACGGGGAACGCGAACGGAGCGTTTCTGCAGCAAGAAACATAACCACATTAGCAACTCGACCTTACTAATACACCCACCACACGTAGGAGCATTACCTGAAGCCAAAGTAGGCGCCCGCGAACACCAGCGGCACCGAGATGCCCGTCCAGAGGAAAAAGACCAGCAGAATCGAGCCGAACGGCACAGCAGCGTCCGAGCCAGCGCCCCACACGAACAGATTCAGGAAGAAGAAGAGCGAGAACATGATACCAGGGAACAGCACAGCCGTGAGCACCGTGCACATCTGCCAGCGTTTGCCCTTAAACATCTTGTAGGTGCGAGCCGACGTGAAGCCAGCCAGCGTACCCAGCAGCACGAAGCAGACAAGCAATGCGATCACCAGTTTGCCGCGGTTCGAAGGCGCCAGAACGCCCACAGCAGCGAAGAATAGCGTCACGAACGCCATGCCCAGTAGCTGGCAGCCTGTGCCCACCATGACACAGAACAACATGGGGTTCTTGGATGGCGGACGGAACACGTCAGCATGCACGAGCTTCCATCCCGACTCCTCCCGTTCCTCCGCACGCTCTTCCTCGGTCGGTACGCGGTTGTAGCGACTGATATCGCGATGCAGACTGCGCATGAGGATCATTCCCACCATCCCACTTAGGAACAGCACGATCACAAGAGCGTTGATGATAGAGAACCAATGGACCTCATCACCGCCCGAGCCTGCGTCAAAGTACACGTCCCATCGCGTACGCCAGTCGTGCTCGTTGTCCTGTACCCATTCGATACTGTAGGTCCAGTACACAGGCATCTTGCCGTCCTTGTTCTTGCGCACATACAGCGGGCGCTTGAGGTTGCTCGAGTGTTCGCAGGAATTCATGCGGTTGTTTGCCTCATCGTAGCCTATGGCCGCGTACTCGAAGCTGTACGGGATGACCTTGAAGTCCACAATGCGTCCCTCGTCCTCCGACGACTCGGCCGTGCCCAGCGGGTTGTTATTGTAGCCAACGAGGATCTTAACGTGGTTGTTAAGTTGCGGCACTACTTCCACCTCGGGATTAAAGCTTCCCAGAGGGAAACCCACCATCATACCGCCCTCGGAAGACACGGACGTAGCTGGGAGGTTGTCCAGGATCCAGTTGACGCGATACGAGTCCTTGATCTTGTTCTCCCACACTTTGACATCCTTCTCGTCGTACTCCTGCTTACACAGTACAGTACACTCCTGTCCCTCTAGGAACTTGATCTCGTACGGAGAGTTTTGGATGCGGTTAGCTGTCAGGTACTCGCCCAAATTCTCCGACTTGTACTCGATTTTCTCCGGCTAGGCATAGGAAGATTTTTTTTGTCAGCGCCTTGCATATGGGAAGTACATGACACTACAGATGTATTGATCTAGTTACCTGGCAAAAAGGCAACTTGTAGTAGTCCATGGGCAACAATGTCTCGGCCGATTTCAAGCTGTTGACAAAGATGGGCAACGTCTCGCCCTTGGTGTACGTCGTCATCTGCACGCCAGGCAGCGAGAATCCGTTAGTTCCCGAGGCCGCCAGAGCGGTCGCCGCCAGCGCCACTAGCAGCGACTTGCTCGGTCCACACGCGCGCATTATTTCGGTGCTCCCTCCTCGCTTCTGCTTGGCTCGCTCGCTGGAAAACTGGGCCGCCCCTTCCAGCTCTTCCTACAATATCATGTCCCTGTGAAAATCGATCGGAAATAAAGGAGTGTGTGTACTGTACCTACAACGAAACGACATCAAAAAGTGTAGCCATTTCCACCTTGGTTGTCAGGCATTTTATTAGCACTGTCTACTGTAGCCATCACTACAATTCGTCGCCTTCCCACTCATCGCTGTCAAGTTGCTCCAGTCGGCGAGTGTCGAGTTCCTCGCCTTCCCAGCCGTCTCCTTCGTACACGTCCTTGTCCAACACGTAGTCGCCAGCCAGCTCGCAGCCCGTGTGCACGGCGGTGCCTGCCTCTAGGTACTGCACTCCTTCGGGAGAAATGCCATTGATCAGCACATCGCCGACCTTTGTGGCACGAACAGGGTGCGTTGAAGCACACGAGCAGCCGTCCACATCGCAGTCGCGGATCTCGTCCTCATCCATGATCTCGTCGTTAAACAAAGCTAGTTGAAGCCGCACTTGGCCCACGATGGTGTCGTCGGCTTCGATGGGGTAACTCTTGTCCTCGAAGTTGCGACCAATCAGCATCTCTACCTTCAAGCACAGCTCTCCGATAAGCGTACTGCACACACAGAGTTAGAGACTGCAACAATTACACTAGAAATTTTGTCTCGCTTACTTCTTGACAGTGTTGTCATTCATGACTCGAATCACAAGGAAATCGTGCTCTATGCATCTCACACCAACCGTAATACCCTCAATCCAGCTCGGGTTCTTCCCTGCAGGTCCACGATAACACGTTAGCAGCGTCCACCTTGCTCTTGCAACCACCGAGTGCCATACCTCCATTGTCATGGGTTTTCGTCCTATACACGAGGTCCTTTGCAGAAGGTATGCGGCAACGACCTACGTACACCTCGCAGAACGGGTCTTGCGTGCCGAATGACTGGATATCGCGCAGCTTGCTACCCGAAATGAGACCTAAGTAGAGTTTGGTTTTCCCGGCAATGAAGTGATGCGGGTACTCGCCAAACTTGACTCGAGGCTGCGATGTCGGGTTTTCTAGCGAAGACAAAAGATCGGATAAAGGTTGTCAGAGCAAATCCACAACGAATTGGACGCACATCCACGCACCATGACCCAGTGATAGATACATCAGCACCTTCAGATAGCCCGTGGGGGTCAGCGCAAACTCTTTCTCCATGGATCGTCCACGGGACAAATCTCGCATCGCCAACGCGATCTCTCCGATCACCGTGCTGCAAACAAACCCGTCAGTACCTTGCTCCATTTTTGCATTGGCACAATGCACCACTCACTTCTTTCCCCAGTTGTTGTTCTTGATACGGAGCCGCACAATGTCCGACGAGATGTCTGGGATCAAAATGTGGCCCTTAGCGTTCCACATCGGCTGCGTTCCTGATAATTGTCAATTGACAGGGTCAGCACCATCATTCTAACCAGCACTATGGTGCATATACCAACCTCCATTGTCGTGCGTGTCCGTCTTAAACGCTGCTTTCTCCTGCTCTTTCCCTCCTGTCGTCAGGTACACACTGCAGTAGGGGTCCTGCTCGCCCAGGGTCTGCACCCTCTTGAGGTCGCGTCCCGACAGAATCGTCAGGTACAATATGGCGTCGTTACGCAATGCCGTAGGTGCTCCTGCTACACTGCTGCTGATGGACGAGCGGTGGCTTATGGACGAGCGGCTGCGGCTCATGTCGACCTTCTCGCGGTGGGTAAATAGTCGAGCGTGTGTTCGAATGTGACTTGCCTCATGCACCCAAGTATGTGACGCACACAAACCCCGTGAAAACCGGACCATACTGAAGCCAAGCTGAACCTGATTTGAGACCACTATCGCAGAGCTGTAGCCACTTGGCAAATGTACACTTGCACACCGCACTTATCAAAACTTAGGGAGGACTTGCTCCATGTTCTTCATTTGCACACACACGCCTTGACTCGAAGTGTGCGAAAGGTAGACCAGCGCAGGATGGTATGTGGCCTCATGTAAAGCGACAAGCCGATCAAGCTTACTTCAGCACCGTCTTGCGTCGAGATTACGAGCTCAATTTGAAGCGCTATTAAGTTGTGTCATCAGCGCGAATAAACAAGCAAAAGCAAATGTGGACAGGTGTAAAAAAGTTTATAAGGAAAGGCATAAATGTATTTGAGAGAAATGATGAGCGTTTCTCAAAACACACACTCAACTCGCAATGACGCTAGCACCTTTCTGCAAAGGCTGTCTAGTTCAGGAGGGCAACCACAAATGCCGACGCCACCAGGGCGATCGAGGTGGCCACCGAGGTGGCGTCGCTGGATGAAGAGCCGCTGCTTTTCTTCTTCTTGCCGGCGCCACTGGAGCTCGAGTCCACCTTACGCGTGCACTGGTCACCAGCATATCCGTCTTCGCACTCACACACGTTGCCACTACCCGAGGACGAAGCCATGCCCACAGTCTCCATCAGGAAGCGAGCAGCCGAGCCGTCCGAGCCGGCAGCGTCAACCGTGCCGGCATCAGCAATCGATCCCGTGCCCGTAGTAGAGCCAGAGGTAGTCGAAGAGCCTGCAGACGAGCTGGTAGCAGCTACGCACGTGCCGTGGCCGTTGCAAGCCTTGGACGACGAGGGATCGCAGTACGCACATTGGTCACCGGTAGTGCCCTCGTCACACTCGCACTCCTGGGTCTTGAGGTTACACGTGCCAGCCTGGCACTGAGATTCGAGCGTGCACTTGTTGGACTCGACCTTCTGGCAGTAGGTGCCGTTGTAGCCCACGTTGCACTCGCAGTAGTACTGCATGGAGCCCGACGAGTTAGGGGAGCATGTGCCTCGGCCCGAGCACACGACGTCCGAGTCATCATCGTTGTTGGGGTTCACACAGCCTTCGTTGATGACGCCCGTGTAGTTCATCTGCTCCGACAGGTCCCAGTTGTCCGAGTCTTCCTCGAACAGGAGGTTGGTGCCGTCAAAGTCGACGCAACCGTAGATCACACCCACGCTCTCAGCGGTAGAGCCTGATCCCTCAGTGATGTCCATGCACGACACGTAGCCGGAAGTGTCCGAGCCCGAGAAGGAGCCGTTCAAGCACTGGTCGGTACCTGAGGGCAGCTGGTAGGCACAGACGCTGCTAATGGACTGGAAAGCCGTCTTCCACGTCGAGAAAGACGGACACAGACCGGGGAATGTACCGGAGCACACGTCGCCCTCCTTCTGGTAGGGCAGGCACTGCTTGACGTCCTCGATGCCCGAGCGCGTGGTCTGCACACTGATGCACACGTAGTCTTTCTCACACGACTTGTCGTTCTTGCAGTAGCCGGGCTGTCCCGAGCCAGAATCGGCCTTCACAGCCGCGAGCATGGCCGCGATGGCCGCAATGTACGCCGCCGACTGCATTCTTGTCTTTCTGAGCTTGACGAGAAAGTTGAGAAGGTCTCTTTGCAAGGAAAAGAGGGAATGGCGCACACGCTGCAAAGGCGCCCGGCGGGATTCGTCGTCGAGTTGTGGTAAGGCACTTTGACTGGCGTTTTGTAAGTGGGAGGAAAATTCCGAATTTTCTTCCGAAGCGTCCTCAAACAGCTGGCGTGCGAGCTAACTTTGCGCCAATCGAAATGTGGATCAACCCACATTTCAACCAATCTTTATGGCAGAAAGGCGAATCAGAAAAAGTAACTGATCCGGTGGAGCTTTGAGTACATGTAACTGAAAGTAGAGCTCCTACGCATCTCGTTGTTCTCCCCGCTCGCCAGTATGAACAAAAGCCTTTCCTGCCCCAAAATGTGTAAGCTAATACATGTTTGAAATAATCCTTTGTACGGTATTGGAACTGACGCTTCACATGTCAGTTCATGGACTGCTTCAAGGTGTAGGTGACATGAAGGTTACTTACAATTTGTCTCGTTTCTAAAAATCGAAAATTTGAGCGAATGTTGCCACTTCAAGTGGCTGGCCAAAACTGCAATCCTGGGCCAGGGTTCCTGGCACTGCCAACTTGGCAGTGCCAAGTTTTTACCGCGCTTTCATGCCGGTGTTGGTATGGTGCGAGGTAATGTTCTAGTGCATGTCGACTCTTGTTAATTAATAACTGTCCAAGTTGGACTCCAACGCGATTTTCGAGCGACGTAAAAAGATGCTCGGGCGGCGGCTCCAAATGCTCCTTTCAATAAGCCAATTTATCCTTTGTCCAATCGAGATTCAAACGGACATCGCTCCTCACAGTAGCCCACCTAGGGTCGATCTCGCGTCGCGTAGCTGTACGCTCGTTCGCTCAATTCGCTAGCCAAGATCGGGCACAAAGTGGCAATGAATCTCGGCAAGTACTGTGGAGCACGCACGACCGATGCCGCGAAAAGCACCGACTCATCTGGTCATCGCTATGATAACACCAGATGTGCAGCATGGCAAGCAGAGCTCCTCGGTGTGTACGTGTACGTCGCAAATGAAAGAGTGTTCTTGAGTCAGTCGAGGTATCGCTACAATTGTCAACCACAGCGTGGTGGTGTCGTACTTAGTGGCCGATGTTCCTCCAGCGACCGCTTAAAGTTTGCTTGCTGAGAGCTCGTTGCTCGTGCTGCACGAATCGTGCACAGACCAGCGAGGCTGCATCTGAGGACCAAAAAGTAGGTCCGAACGAAACAATTCCCGTAAATCGGAGTAGAATTTGCGGCATAAGGTTGATCAAGAGTACTTGCCGTCTCGCTGATCTCCGCGTGAAGCGGCATGTCTTCCTGCGGCGAGCAATATCAACTTTACAACCAAGCGTATCAAATTAATCTGTCGAAACAACAGACGGTAATGCTTGCAGCTCCATCTAGTATCCAGCGTAGGGAGATTTCTGTTGGTTGATTATCTCCGCCAGCTCGGTATTCAACTAACCAGTTCACTGCGAAGAATGGAAAGAAGGTGTCGGGTATCACTTTCGACAATGGGTCGTCGCTTATGGCAAAAGGTTCGATCGCTTTTCGGTTGACCACAACGAATCGAGGCCGCGCTTGGGAAGTCCATGGGAAATGCGCTACCGAGATTTGACTATATCGGCTCAAGTTGTGGTAAAGCACGACTTCAGAGCTGCCAACGATCAGGAACATCATCAAGATATGGTGTCTTAGCTTGATTTCCTCAAAACATGTCGTGGAGAAGCAGGACTTACGCACGATATTTTTGCAGTCGATAATCGTGGGGGGCGGGGTATTACTACATGACAGATCAAAACTGTTTTTTTTTACCAATTCTTGCAGTTCAGAAATCTGATTTGCCCAGAGATTAAAAATTCTCGTTCATTTCAGGTACGGTACGGTACCGTATTTCGCATGTAGAACGATACATCCCATGTTATGAGGGATAGGCTCCCTTAAAAAATGATGTTAAAAAGCTGAAGAAACAAAATCTCTATTATTTAGACAGTCGTCTCTTCGATGAAGAAACAAAATCGTTATTTTTAGACATGATGGTGTCCTGAGCGGCGAAGTCATCACTTTCATCTACCGGTTGCCCTTCAAGTAGCGAGAGTTTCTCGTGTTGGGCCACCAACTGACTCGATGCAATGCAGCTCGCACTCGGCTCCAACTTACTTCGCTTAAACCCATTAGAAATTGTAGTAGCAGGAAGTGATTTCCACGCATACTGAAATCAGTCACATACCAGGATCGTGCTGGCTTGAATGTTGTGTCAGCAGCTCATCGACATCTGCTGGCTGCGAGACAGCGGTCGCGCTCTTCGGTACTTTCATTAGCACTACGTTGATTGCTTTTGTACGATGCGGCGGCTAGATTAGGAAAGAAGTGAGAAATGGTGGCTCGCATAGCTCCCGTCGTCTTTAACATCAAAGAACCGCGAGCTTCTTGTCAACTGATTCAGCATTGAGCTTGTATTGATGCGCGTGCCGGGGTCTTCCTTTTGGCTTGACACGAATCATTCGCTTGTTGTGAAATTTCTGAAATTTGATATTCATTTATTCATTTAAGTGTCGTGTATCACTCGGCATGCGATTTCCTGGGATCTCAGTTCTAATCAATGATTCGCTGCTGGGTGGGTGTATCGCTCTAGTAGCGGTATCGGTCTACATGCGAAATACAGTATCCGTTTTGAGAATGCAAGTAATTTTCTCCGACCAATAAAATTTTAATACAGGTGTGGCTTAGTTGGTGTGCGGAGCTTAAGCAAAAGTGAAAATGAGCGCAATTTGCGTGTGTCGGAGCCAGAATCAACTAATTAACACGCGATTGCAGCATCCATGTATCACGCAGGTATTTAAAAACTCATGTGCGCGCCACTTTAGAAAAGGAGAAGTGAGGAGCATTGCGATTTATGGGCATGATGAAGCGAGTCTCACACTCTCTCGATCCAATAATGTATCCAGGTTTTATCCACTTTTTGTTCAGGTAACGTCTAAGTAATAAAAATGTTAGCTCTTCAACACTTCATCCGGCTAGCTAGCGTCGTGGCATCCTTATAATCGCGTGCAGCATCTTTCAATGCAACTTGGTGACACCAATCGACGAGAGCATCAACCGGCGCTACACAGCTCACGCACGTCCGAAAAATTACCAAACGAAAACCCCACAGCTATGACTGTCGGTCTGGATGGGCTCTTTAACTTAGATGTCCGTGTTGTCTTTCAAAACAAAAGCTTCCTTGACAGTTTCACCCGTCATTTTCTTCAGTCGCTTTTGATTTCTCTTGCATCTTATGCTGTCGTACAGCTTAGCTTGTTCCACGACATACACGGATCGTTTCTTCCCATGACGACGAGACTTGCACGACTTCTTTGATTGCGCTTGGTCCTCCACTTCCTCAGATTCTGATTCGCTCGCAAATTTTTGATTTCTACCTCACCTTCATCGTTCTGACGGCGTCTCCCCCTGACCCGCCGATCTTTTGTTGAGCATTACCCTCATCTGCTTCTGTGGTGAAGTGCTTTCTCAGAAATAAGAGAATGGGCCTGACGCGGGGTCACTATCCCGAATCAGTTACAAATTCAAGTGATTAGAGAGGATTTGGGTTGTCGGGCACGGAGGCAAGTTGCCTGTGGTGGATTAGCCATGACGAGCAGCGCCCCGTATGAAATGACGATGGATCTGGTATGAGCGATGTACGAGAAGGCAAGATCCACCAAGACTTATCTCGGATCCACCCTTACCTGGATTCACTTAGATGGATATGGGATATACTATATAAGAGTGGATCGAGTGTGGATCCTATGAAGGAATGATGGTAGGCGTCATCTGAAGGTGGATCTAGTAACCACGGCTAACGAGAAGTCAAGATCCACCGCGAGGCGCCCCGGATCCCATACTTCCGAGTTCGGATCCAAGGAGGGAGGATCCCGCAGAGAGGGACCTGGATCCAGGACACAGGGATAATAGATGCAGTGGATCTCGAACTTTCG
>NW_003303751.1:1170913-1197102 GCF_000142945.1 Phytophthora infestans T30-4
GATGCAGTGGATCTCGAACTTTCGTGGGACAATGGGGATCACAGATGGTGCAAGATGATGTGGATGACTGGAGAGTTCAGATCACGACGAGTGTACACGTACCGTGAAGTGGATCCAAGCAGCCTGGATCCGGATGAGTGTACCCATAATAGGGTGACCATAATGATTACGCCATGGATCTGGTGGATCTGAAGATAATACAGCTGGGATGATGGGTCAAGGGAAGAAGGGACATGCAGCCGAGCCTGGTAAGGGATTTAGCAGGTGAGGGACATAGAAGGTAGAAATCCAGGCAGGTATAGGCTTAAGTATCAATACAGAACCTCATTTGCACCAGAACACGCAAGTGCCTTCCTCCCCTCAAGAATCGGAGCTCCATTGGCCGTACGAGCCAGAAGAAGGTTGGGAATTGCGAATCTAGTGTTGGTAGTGATAACTGGATAATACATTGGCCAGATCCTACAACCTAGTAAGCTTTCCTATACACGTGCAGATCCGACAGGTTAACCGAATTTACTACTTGGTCGGTTACACCCTAGAGGCTCTCAACTCTCAAGATCCCGTCACAGGAGGCGGCAAGTACGACACAAAGGAACTACAAAGGCAAGGGAACACACCCGCAAGACAACCCTACGGCCAGATCTACGATCTAGGCCCCGGATCCATAAGCTCGAATATTCGCTTAGGATACGGAACCATCCACGGACGCAGAGTGAAGATTTTCCACTGCTGCTCCACCCCATCCCCACGTCTCGCCAAGACACTCAAGCTTCACCACTTGAACTCTTCGGAAGCTACCGAGAGAGCAGATCCCGCCCTACCGACGGGTACACAAGGTGAGGAAAGTTCAGCAGAACACGGACCATCGGGGGACCCCCTCCGTTAGTCGGTGTCTGGGCGCAGTTGGTAAGTTGGATCCAGCAATCTCGCAGATTTTGCTGATCCCGCTACACCACACTTCACCTGCACCAGCATCATCACCGTTTTTAATATCGCTGTCCTCACTGCGGGTTTGAGTCGCTGTCAGAATCTTGGGACTCGTCTTAAAAAACGTCAGCCTCTTCATCTGATGGGTAGTCAGCTTCATCCACTACACCATGGCTTAATATAGCTAGATAGCACAGATGAGTTGGTAGACTACACCGAAAATACTTGCTAGACTTATTTCGTCGCCGCACACAGGATAAACAGTTGGTCAGAAATGCCGCAGCAATATACAGCAATCTCACTGCGGCCTTGAGCACCTTTATGTTGTTTGGAAGTGTAAAATATTTCCACTAGCGCAAAATCCAACCAAACTCCCACTCAACCGCAATGCGCGCCTTACTCAAGTCAAGGTTAAATTGAGTCTGGGCGTTGGTCGAAACAGCTCCAGCGTACGGGCGATCAGCCAAGATCATAGAGGATAACTCTGGCTCCCATAAAGTAAAAATCCTGGATAGTTTCCTTCTCTGCCGCCATTTCGCTAGCACGAAGCATGTAGCCATCATGTCGACGCCCTTCGGTTGGACCGCAGAGCGAAACAATTGACCCATTCGCCATAATAATGCTTTAAAACTTGAAAGCGTGCATTTTTTGTGTCCGCTGTACGCTTGCTTCTGATGTCGAGTGGGACGACAGATACGGCGAACAGTGCCGTCGATAAATCCAAAACAGTTCCGGCGTCGACCAACCTTTGTAAAGATCGCATCCGCCGAGCTCTCTGCTTGAGCCGTTCTACTTGCGATGATTCAACACCATCTTGTTCTTGATATTATCGTAGATCATGGACGCGATGGTGCTCGCTGTGGACGAAATAATCTCGGGGCTTCGACCGAATTCCGCAACAAGGTCGTCGTGTCGACTTGGAAAAGCTAGGTGCCTGAGAAGCATACAGATCGCTTCTTGGCGAGGGACAGGGACAGATTGGGCTGAGTAGATCGTAGGTGGTAGTCGCAAAGCATCTTCTATCTTCTCTATCTCGTGCGCAAGAACATCGGAGCCGACGCCGGCTTAAAGCGGGGTTGATCTCGACCAAGCAGAACTCTTTGGAGGGGACTGGATCACGATCATTGATGGCTCGCATAAATAGGAATCGCTCTAGATGATAGAGCACCTCGCCAATGTCCATGCCAATCGCTAGCAGAGCCGTCGCCTGTAATGGGCTCTCCCAAGTTGCATATGTAGGTAGTTTTATAGGTTCTTTGTAGTGGTTCACACCATTACATAAGTAGGTAGATTTGCATTACAAAAGTAGGTGCGGCAGCACACGAGTAGCGTGTGCTGAACTGCCGTCACCTTATTGGTTGAAATATGGGGAGCCAGACCCATAATCAACCAATAAGGAGTTGACGTGTATTTGAGTGGTCAGGGCAAGCTGCCCTGGACCTAAATAAAAAACAGAGTTGATTTTCCTTCAGACTAAGTACTTGGTTTCAGTATCACTGAACTTGTACGCTTCCTCATCACTACGTGTAAGCAAGTAACGGACACCCCAGGCCCGTTACACCTGGTAGCACTTTGTAGTCCTTCCCATGACCAAGTTCACGATGAGCCAAGGTATGACGTCTGAAACTCCAGGGCCGACCCTGGAACATGCTGCTTTCCCTCATCTCACTCGTGTCGAGTGAGAAGCCCTTCACCGCCTCGCGGCGGTGTCTGGTGAGACTGTAATCGCGTCGCTGCTGAGCTCAGCGACGTCCGACCAACAACGCCAAGCAGCCCAAGCGTTCATGGAAACGCGAGCTAGCCGATGCGAATCGGCGAGCAACAACTCCCGCGCGTTCCTCGAAAAATGATGTCGTGAAGCTAGAGACGTCTACCTACTCCGGTGAAGGAGCGAATCGCCTCCCGCTGAACCGGTGGTTTCGCGAGGTCGACATCGCGATTGCTTCGAGAATGATCGAAGCGCAAGGGACAAAGGTCAATTTCTTATTGTCCCGGTTGTCCGGGAAGGCCAAGGAATGGGCCCTCGGTAAACTTGTCGTTGATCACGACGCATTCCCCACTCTGGAGTCTCTCCAGAAAGATCTCAGGCTCGCGTTCGAGCCACCTCAAGACGAATCCCGCGTGCGCGCCGAGTTCCTCGCTCTTCGTCAAGGTAAAATGACTATGCGCGACTACGTTCAAAGGACTCGCCACCTCGCGTCATGCATCGTGACAAATCCGATTGACACAGCATCGCAGGTCCATGTATTCGTATTCGGCATGCGTGAAGGCATGACACGGTACTGCCTGACCCGAGCGGAACCTTCCTCTCTCGAGGAAGCATTCGCCCTCGCATTACGCGAAGACTACGTTGTGGCGGCGTCTTACGCGCGCGCGATGTCAACGGCAGCTCGTGAGTCAGCCCCCGAGCCGATGGAGATCGACGCGATTGACGCGTCGAATAGTCACCGTCAGTCGACTTCTCGTGGGCCCAACGGCCGTCCTAATCGCCCGCTCACTTGCTTCCGCTGCCGGAAGATCGGTCATCGCGCGGCGGAATGCCGCGCGCCAGCGCCGGTACTCGCGCACACCGCCGAAGTCTCACATGCCGTTCAGTCAAAAAACGGTCAGGGCCAGTAGGTGCGGGGCGCCCTACTGGCTGGAATGGAGGTCCGGTTCCCCCGACGTCTACCCAACCTTCTATCCCTCCTGTGCTCCACGCACACTTTAATGCCACCCACCACGTCGGGCGACTCGAGGCTGATCATCGTCAGTCTTTCATGTCGCCGGCGGCCGGGCGACTACTTCCGCGCTCTTCGTGGATCTCAGGAGCGTCGAAATAACCTTCTTTTCGCGAATCGTGCTTATCGATGCTTCCAAGAGAGATCGCAGTCCGTAATGGTCGAGGTCAGGTCGTCGTCAAACTTGCTGACGGAAAGCCACGCCGCGTTGCGCGGCGCGAAATCACGTTGCCATACACATTCGACGGCTTCCGCAGCAACGACGACTTCCTTGTGATTGAGATGAATTACGCGTTCGACTGCATCTTGGGTATCCCGTGGTTGTCACGATATCAACCAGAGATTGACTGGTTGGCTCGGTCGGTTAGACACCGCTCTGGCTTCGATATGAGTGAGGTGTTCACACACCTCCTGGTTGCCCAGAAGGACTGGCCCCATGTCAGGGTCGTGGACCGGTTGTCCACAATGCAGGTTGAGCAGAGAGCGAGCGATGGCCCTCTCGGTTTGTCTTGCACAGCGCTGTTGCGCGAAAACCCCTCGCTGCGAAGCGAGGTTGTTAACACTTTGGCGGTAGAGCAGGGGCTCCCGCAATCCGAGCAGGCGGTCGAGCATGAGTTCCCGTCACGCAACACGGCGGTCGAGCATGAGTTCCCGTCACGCAACACGACGGTCGAGCATGGGTTCCCGTCGCGCAACACGGCGGTCGAGCATGAGTTCCCGTCGCGCAACACGACGGTCGAGCATGAGTTCCCGTCACGCAACACGACGGTCGAGCATGGGTTCCCGCAACACACCAAGGCGGTTGAGCATGGGTTCCCGCAAAACACTCTAGCGGTTGAGCAGAGGTTCCCGCAACGCGATTCGGCGGTCGAGCAGTTGGAGCTCCCGTCATCCACAGCGGTGGTCGAGCAGTTGACACTCCCACCGGCTACGACGGCGATCGAGCAGGGGCTCTCGCCAGTCGATGGCGCGGTCGAGCATCGAGAGCTCCCGCGCACTACCGACACGGTTGATGGTGCCCCTCCGTGTCTAGAGGGGGGTGATCCCTCGTCCAGCGATAGCGAGTCTTCTGTCTCGAGCAGCGGTTCGAGACGCCGCAAGAAGAAATTCCAAGCGACGCCGCCTTAAGCGACGTGGTCAGCCCACCGCCGATATCGCAGTGAATGAGTCCATACACGTCCCTGGAACACGTGGAAGGAGGCGTCGCTCGCTCACGCACACTTGACATTGAGAGCCCACCTCGCGAAGCTTCTTCCATCACACGCCTTCCGGGTCTTTCCTGGAAGCATTTTCTGCGCGATCTGAAGTCAGGAGACATCGAGCAGGTCTGCTTGATCACCGAGTCTGCCTCGGCGGAAGAGATCCACACGGTCGCTACCGACAATCTTCCACTTCGTCCAAAGAACGCTGAGCCGAAGTCGGCGCGCGAAGAGCGCTTCGCTGCCCAGTCGTGGGAGTCACTCCGCGACTCGGGCAATCCAGTATACGACACCGTCCGCGAGTTCGCGGATGTTTTTCCCGACAAGATTCCAGCTGAGCTCCCTGCTGACAGAAGCATTCGCCATGAGATTGATCTCACGCCGGGTTCCAAGTACTGTGTGACGCGACAGTGGCCCCTCCCACGCGATCAGGTTAAAGCCATTGACGACTTCTTCGAGAGCCGCCGCAAAGCGGGTCACGTGCGCGAGAGTACCTCGCCACACTCGAGTCCGACGTTCTGCGTGAAGAAGGCCACGGGTGGTTGGCGCATTGTTCACGCTTTTAACAAGCTAAACGACGCCACCATTCCAGCACAAACGCCGATCCCTCGGAAGGATATAGTACTTGACACCATGGGCCGCAGTGTTATTTTCAGCACCATCGACCTGACCGATGGCTTCTATCAGATCTTGATGCGACTCAGCGACGTCCCGCTCACAGCGGTGAGCACTCCCAGCGGGATGCTGTGGGAGTGGCTTGTCATGCCGCAGGGCCTGAAAAACGCACCAGCCACGTTCAATCGCATGGTTTCCCACGTTCTGCGCCCACTTCGCGACTTCGCTCCGAGCTACTTCGATGACATCTTCGTTCACAGCCGCGCTGAGGGCGATCTCAGCGCCACAGAAGCTCACTTAAATCACTTACGACAAGTGTTCCAAGTCATGCGCGAAAACAAACTGTACGCGAACTTGAAGAAGTGCATCTTCTGTGCCCCGGAGATTCCGGTGCTTGGCTGTTATGTGAGCAAAAATGGTGTCCGAGCGGATCCTGAGAAGGTCTTGTCCATTTGTGCGTGGCCCACGCCGCAGAATCAGACTGAATTGCGTCAGTGGCTTGGCCTCGCAAATTATCTCCACAAGTACACGAAAAATTATGCTGGTCTGATCCAGCCATTGTCTTCATTGCTGAAGAAAGACATCACGTGGTCGTGGACTCCCGAACATCAGTCAGCCTTTAATGCAGTGAAGAAAAGCTTGGCGGAGGCCCCAATCCTGGCGCTTCCAGATGATGCAAAGCCATTCCACGTTGTTTGCGACGCGAGCGACTTCGCCATCGGCTGTGCACTGATGCAGCTCGACGACGAAGGTCGCGAACGCGTCGTGAGCTACCAATCCAGACAGATGAAGCCCGCTGAGAAGAATTATCCGGTCCACGACAAGGAACTCCTTGCGATGCGCTACGCTTCAGAGTGTACTTACTCGGTGAGCAGACATTCGCGATCTACACAGATCACGCGTCGCTGCGAACAGCGACGAAGAGCCCTCATCTCTCTCAGCGCATGGCACGATGGCTGTCATTCTTCTCCGAGTACAACTTCGTCGTTCACTACAAGCCAGGCAAGAATAACATCCTTGCGGATGCCCTATCTCGGCGCCCCGATTACGATCCACGCCGAGATTTAAGTCGTCAGTCACTTGAAGACGCGGACGACGACGAATTGGACTGCGCCACATGTGTGGCTGCAGGTGTGAATCTGATGACGGCGGTATCTCCAATACTTCCCCAGCGGGAAGAGATCTCTGCCGCGTATAGAGATGACTCGATATATGCCGGTATCCTGGAACACCTTCGCACACCAAGTGATGCCACGCTAAAGACACTGAGCCGCTCCACGCGCGACCAGATTCACAGATACCAACTTGACGGTGATCTACTGATGTACAGTATCGATCGATTCGATGCTCCTCGCGTCGTTGTCCCCAACGACCCCGATCTACGCGCAAGAATTATACACGAATTCCATGACGCTCCAGTGGGTGGCCACTTGGGCCGTGAGAAGACTTTCGCAGCGGTATCCCGCGACTTCTACTGGCCTCACCTATACAAGTGGGTGCGCAAGTGGGTCCGCTCCTGCGAAACTTGTCAACGCGTTAAGCCGTCACCGTCATCGCAAGCTCCGCTGCGTTCTCTCCCTCTGGCGACAGAGGCGTGGCGCTCTGTGTCAATGGACTTCATATTCGGTCTCCCACCCGATACTGACGGTCGTACTGGTGTTCTGGTCTTCGTGGATCGCTTTAGCAAGATGTGCCATCTCGTTCCGGTTCCGGACTCAATCACCGCGGCCGATACCGCGGTGCTCTTCATCGACGCTGTCTTCCGACATCACGGCCTTCCTGAATCAATCGTCTCTGACCGCGATCCCCGATTCACATCGGCGTTCTGGACGAAACTCTTCGACCTCCTGGGCACCAAACTCCTCATGTCGACGGCGGCGCACCCGGAGACTGACGGGCAAACGGAACGCGTCAACCGCGTGCTAGAAGATGTTCTGCGCAGTTATGCCCCGTCCTTCGAGAACTGGAGTTCCTTCCTGCCTTTTGCGGAGTTTGCACTCAACAATGCCGAACACGCGTCGACGGGATTGACTCCGTTTTTCGTCAATAACGCGCGTCATCCACGTGTCCCCGCACAACTTGCTGTGGGCCAACCCACGGCGACTGATAATTTCACTATGGAGGGGGAGGAATGTGATAACCCTGCCCAACCGGTTCCGATACTGGTTCAACCACCGGTTTCCGGTGAGACAACGGTTCGTCTACGAGTTCAGCTACTCCTGCAGTAGACATCAACGCGGTGACGCGTTTACAGTCGAAGAAGATCCTCGCACCCGCGCAATCCACGTCGTCGCTGTTAGTTGACTGGACACACCGAACGCTGATCGCTCCAGCACAGCCACACTCGACTGTGGCTAACTACGCGCCGAAACCCCCAGCACGACCCGCTGACAAGGCAGCGGTATCCGACTTTGTCCTTCATCGCCAATCGGTTACCCGATTCGTCCGTGACGCGCTACAACTCGCGGTTGACAAGCAGAAGGAAAACGCTGACAAACGTGGCCGCAAGAACACAAGTGCATTCAAGATTGTTGAGCGGGTATTACTCTCAACGGATGGAATTCGTACCTCTGCTATTACGAACCTAGGCGCGAGCAAACTCGCGCCGCGCTACATTGGGCCATTCAAAGTACTACGAGTTATGGGTGATGCCTACACGCTAGACATTCCTACGTCGCTACGACTACACCCGACGTTCTACGTCGGGCGACTTAAGAAGTATCTTCCCGCGATGATCCCGGAGGCGGAGCAGGAGCATGCGTTGAGCGGCCCTCGCGATGAGCCTGTCGAGCCAGCGTCCCATCTGTCCCAGTTCCCCGCTCGCGCGGAAGAGCTCCACCCCTCGGTCCGCCAAACACCTGCGCCTCCAGACTACGCAGTCGCTGCAAGAGCTCACGATTCGACTGCCGCAGACTACTCGCCGTCGCCTCGGCGTTCCGAGAGCTCTCAGCCGCCCGCTCGGCCTCCTCCTGTGCGTCCCGAGAAGTGTTCAGCGCCTGCTCAACGTCGTCCTGGTCAACCAGGTCGCGTCGAATTCCACCGCGACGGTCCTCCGCCCATCGTTGACTCGAATGGAGATACGTGCTGGATTGTGGACCGTATTGTTGATCACGAAGATCCGCCCCGCGCGCGTCACTCGACCAAGTCGTCAGCTCAACACGCGGCTCCCGCCGCGCGGAAGTATAAGGTACGATGGCTCGGGTTTCAACCTGCTGATGATACGTGGGAGCCTCGCGCCAACTTGCTTCGTGACGTTCCTGATGTCGTCCACGACTACGACTCCAGCCTCGAGTCAAACGCGGCCGCGAGCGACCTCGCGGCGATCGAGAACGCGATCGACTACGTGCCCTTCGAGACGTAGAATGCGCAGGAGACGGGCTCCGTCGCGAGCGCTGTCGGCGCGAGCCGCCGCGAATAGCCGCTTGAATGAACTCGGAGAGTGAGCGCTTTATACTTCTCGATCCAGCGTGTTCGGTCGGCATGAGCGGATACTCGACAATATGCTGATCCCACTCAGCTTGCGTCGGGCGTCGCCCGATGTCACACGAACTGCAACCTTCGCGTACGTTGACATAGCACAAACGGTCTTCGGTCCAAGCGTCGTCGCAGACTTTCAGGCGCAGATCACCGAGTGAATGCTCGGCTTGTAAGGCTTCGCGATCACCGAGCCAGCCGACGACACTTTCTCCAGCCTCATGCATCCGATTCCACCGTCGGATGAATGCGCACCATGATCTCTGCAAAGCTTCGTACGTCGCGCCGTCGAGTGTTTTGTTTCGGAGACGCCTGAAGCGCCGAAAGTGGTCCTGCATGGTGTCCAACGCGTCCGGGGTCACCGCCCCGGACAAGTCGTACAGCGCCTACGGCTTCATATCCTCGTTCATTACGCCGGGCCGAACCCCAAGTCGACTCACGCTCTCAGGTGCGATATCAGCGGTCCACCCATTGTTCAGCGTCGTCGCCGACGCTGGGAGCCGTCCGCGTTGTTCCGCTTCCTGCCTGGTTCGCCGCCCCCGTCTGCTGCGCCATGTTGTTCTCGTCCGCGCAAGTTGTATTGTGCTGCTCCTGGGCTTCGCAGGAGCTCCCGCCCGTCAAGTTCTCAAGCGTTCTCTTCTCCGCCATTTCCCAGTTTTTTTCGATTGTTCTCCGAAGCGCACCCCCGTTAGGTGATTGCTGTCTTAAGAGGGGGGTGATGTAATGGGCTCTCCCAAGCTGCATATGTAGGTAGTTTTATAGGTTCTTTGTAGTGGTTCACACCATTACATAAGTAGGTAGATTTGCATTACAAAAGTAGGTGCGGCAGCACACGAGTAGCGTGTGCTGAACTGCCGTCACCTTATTGGTTGAAATATGGGGAGCCATACCCATAATCAACCAATAAGGAGTTGACGTGTATTTGAGTGGTCAGGGCAAGCTGCCCTGGACCTAAATAAAAAACAGAGTTGATTTTCCTTCAGACTAAGTACTTGGTTTCAGTATCACTGAACTTGTACGCTTCCTCATCACTACGTGTAAGCAAGTAACGGACACCCCAGGCCCGTTACATCGCCAAGATGACCAACTCAGTTAACTTGACGTCTAGCTGCATTTTAACGATGAATACCAGACCTTTGAGAGTTTGTGACGAGTACCGTAGTTTCTTTGCTGCTGAATTTGAGGCTCGCAGAGAGCGTGAGAGTCGCGAGCGCCTCGACGGCGAGAAGCGCATACAAGCCCGAGTGGTTGTGCTTCAGGAACAGCAAGCAAAGTCCCAGTGGCAAGTAGCGGAAATGATAGCCACGGCAATGCAAACTTTGGCGGTTGTGCTAGGAAATGCCAGCAACGCTAACATCAGCTAGGCCTGCAACAAGACAAACGCCAAAGAGTGGTAATTATGACTTCATATACATTTTGTGATTATGGCGCTATGACGGCGCTTACGGCTTAAAAAAATAAGAGATCTATTTGCAGCGTAAGCTTACTGTTTTGTTTAACGAAGCAATTACTCAGTCGTCAAACTCGCTAGCTTCGGGCGATGCTCCTAGCCTACTACATTTCAAATATATGAGACTGGAGGTATTGGCTGGAGCCGCCGACAAATAGCTCCAGACCAAAACAAATAGCTCCAGCAACTACAGCTCTCTAATAAAAGAAAAAATGAGCATTGCTGGATCTAAAAATCTTATCACTATATTCATGTGATAACTTTTCTCGTGCAACTGTCGCAGCCGTGATCCTGGCGGCAGCAAGCAAGTACCACGCTGACCAGGAGTTCTCAAATCGACCCAATCTGTCAAAAGTTAGCGTACTGGTATTATCGTTTAATAAACTACAGTACGATACAGTCGACCTATCCATTTATAGTAAACTACGTGCGTTTTCTTAGCACGACCACCGCTCATTAAAAAAGAAAGCTCACGTTACCCTAGTGTCGACATAGCATTGCTTAAAGAATGTAGAGCTACGCGCCATCACTTCCACGACCGGTAGATGGATACGCAGAATCTTCACTACGATGCTAGGCGCAGCGTGGACTCTGCGTTCCAGCTACCGATCGTGGTGTTTTGAGCTTAAAATCTTGTTTGTGTCTATGGCCTCGTTCGTGATGGCATTGCTGCGATATGCGTCATGACTCCATTGTTGACAGACATTACAGCTTTTGGTGCTTCTTTAAATAGTAGTAATGATAGAAACCTTGAAAACCTGGCTTGGGCCAAAGCAACCACAGATCGCTAAAGCTCCCAAATACACGTTATAAAATAACAGGAATAATTAGTGCTCGTAAAACCTTCAATATATGTCACAGAGTATATTATGTAGTCTTTGGCTGTGTTTCCCAGAGTTATGATTTTGACATGCCTCCCCGCTGTACTGGGCTGTTTTTAGAGCGGCCATGCGCAAGCGATTCCTGCCGCCTGACAGCGAGTATCGCTTACGGGAGCCCACGTCACTTCATGATTACGTGGCAGAGTCTTAAAATTTGCTCATCCAATGCACGGTGCAAATCAGCCAGCTGGAGCTGCGTTTCTACTTCCAACAAGGGTTAAAGCCGGCGACCACAAATCATTTGCGAAAACATCACCCGACGACGCTCGATGAGACTATCCAACTAGCGCTTCGTTTTGATCACGAATGACAAAGAGCCGCTGCAACTAATGATGACTGGTAAAGTCAGCGACGTGTCATCGCTGCAAGAACGTCGGCCACATCGCTCCAAGTTGCCCGACGAAATAAGCACATTCCTTCAAAAGAAGGCCGTGTGACGTATCCGTACATATTATTACTGTACGCTTATGAACATGCAAAAGAATGGTACGAATAAAATGGGTACAGCTTAAGGTAAAGGTTACGGTAAGCTTACGGGACGAAATTTAGCGACTAAACAAGACTAAAGGAGTGGACACGAGCGAGTGTAGACGTCCTCGAAGCTCTAGCTAACAATAGTCACTTTTCATTTTGCCGAGCAACGCACAAGCTTCCTCAACCTATTTCCTTACTGGACTCCACGAGCGTCAACAAAGCAAAATCGTAGGCGCCCGTGCTGATGTTGAGGTGTGGGTGGTTCTAAAAAATTTGTCACTTTTTAAAAAAATAATTAAAAAATTATCCCATCAAAATCTGCTTTCGTCATAGCTCTTTGTTTTTCATCGGTATTTTCAATCTATTTTTACAGTGCAACCATAGCTTACAATCCCGTGGCCGTACATTATCAAGTGACCTTTGGGTAGGTCCTCACATCTCCTCTCGCGTCACATTCCGCTAAAAATTGACGATACCAGTTCACCCCAGATGACATGATATCATCGTGACAAATTGGGGCGACTCCTCCGTCATCTGAGGATGATAGTCGGCGTAATTTTGTTCCACGACAAAAAAAAACAAAGCTCGAGATCCTCGTCTAGCTATCCGCAGTATGTTGAAGGTTGATTTTTGCGGGCCGCTGTTGGCCTTGATGCGAGCGCGTCGATGCGTGCCTCGCTGGTAGCGTAAGATGCTGCATAATTGCTTGAATTCCGCTTGCTGGTGGGCAAGAAGTGCGATGACTTCTCCAAATGACTGCAGCGGGCTGGTCTCTTCCATAACGGTGCAGGTCTCGGCTCGAAGGTCGAAGTAGTGGAAAACAAGTCGTTGTTGGACTCTTCAAGTGCTACTATGTAATAGATTGCGGAAGCTTGTGTGTTGTTCGGCAAAATGAAAAGTGACTATTGTTAGCTAGAGCTTCGAGGACGTCTACACTCGCTCGTGTCCACTCCTTTAGTCTTGTTTAGTCGCTAAATTTCGTCCCGTAAGCTTACCGTAAACTGTACCGTAAACTGTACCCATTTTATTTGTACCATTCTTTTGCATGTCCATAAGCGTACAGTAATAATATGTACGGATACGTCACAAGTAGCGTCGCCCCAATCATCCTTCCTAAAGCGGATGACTCTGACATCACTCAGGGTGTGCAGGCCAATTTTAGACCAGTTTCAGGATATCGTCATGGAACTATGGGATATCCGGGAATGTGTGGCACCTTTCAGCATGGACAACTCGTCCGTGTGTGCGGCTAGCAAGGGCTTGTGTATTGGCGGCATGGGAGGTGCTTTGGTTAAGGAAATTGGCCAAGGAGACGTGGACGATGTCCTCATTGGTATTGTGAATCAGGAGGCTAACTGCGACGATAAAGGAAAACCTACTGTGCTTTCGCGTGTGTCGACTGCTGTTGAATGGATCAAGTCTGAATGTTCCGTGACTGGAATCCACTAAGCTCTCATGTTTGTCGTTGGTATTTTCACTTAATTTTTGTTAATTGCACAGTCATTGTGAATACGCTTTTTACCTTGTATACAGTGAGTGTTATAATGAGATTTGTTTTATAAAAGGAGTCTACTTTTAACTTTTAGTAATATAATAACAAAACCTCTCCTGAATGAAAATAAAAACTTGAAAGATTTGAAATTCTGTCGTCCGGGAGAACTGCCACTTTGGAACAAACTTGACGAAAAAAAGGACATTTTGTAAACCTGGAAATATGAACCATTTGTATTACAAATCGATTTTACGTTAGCTTAGAACAACATTTAATAGCGAAAGGAGAGGAGCGTAGAAACACAAACAACTAATTTTAGATTGAGAGTTGCCACCACGTGCGGCAAATTTCGACACACTTGGCGGGATCGGCGTTGACCCAGCCGAGCTAACTCCCGGAATGGATCAAGAAAGCTTTTTAATTTCATTTAAAATTACAGAAATGGCCGTGGATAGGACCAGGGGTTCCGAAATATTATTTCTATTAAATACTTTTGTATTTTGGCCGAAAATTATTTATTTTCAGCTTTGCTTTGAAGGGTTGCAATATTTGTTTTTGTGGTCTGTTTCGCCAATAACCCTACGGCGGCATTGCAGCCTGAGACCGGATCACAATCACTTGTCCATACCATAAAAATTCCTATATATTTCCTGCAGTATAGCCAATTATTGGAGTCACCTCTGACTGTGATGGTGGACGCTAGCCCTGGACAAGCTGTCATAACCACGAGCACTTCAGGACAGGCTGCTGATGCTCATGGGCAACAAGTATTCGACCACAAGCTGCAGCATGCAGCTGTAACTGCACTTGTAACTGCAACTACAGCTAGCCTCTCCCTGGACTGGCAGGCGAGAGCCACGAAGAGTAGAGACTTATACTACAGCTCAGTTCACATTTTGCTTTCAACAGCTCAATACACGTTGACTGTTGGTGGGAATTCCAGCCCCCCAAATCATGTGGAACGTCACATTGTTAGCAATAGTATCTGTGAAGCACGGAATGAGAATGCGCAGCGAAACGACGACGACGGCGAATGCCCGTCAACAAGGACGCGGCGGCGAGACAAGGTCAATGGCGAGTGTGCCAGTCACATCAACGGCTATTCTTCCATCTTGGATCACCGATATCTCTCAAGCCAAGCTGGTACAGGGGAGGAAGGAGCGTCGTGAGTACGAGGATGCGATCGCCGCTCGCTGTGCAATCTCAGGTGAAGACATAGCAAAGGCGATGATGACAGTCAAGAGTTCCTTCGACCATCAACTACTGAAGATGGTGTGCAAGTACGACTGGATCCATACCACTTGAAGTGGTCACGGAGGATCGAATTCTTAGTGAGATTGACAAGATTGTCAACACCGTAAAAAAAAGGGAGACAATGGCAATGTTGACGCGCTTTTCGATAATGAGCTTCGGATGAAACTAGAAGATGATGGTGTCAAGGCACGAGTGGTGGATTACTTGCAGAAGTGTGAGGAAATTATCTTGCAGAACGGTCTCCAAAGTACTTTCTCTACGACTATGGGGATGCCTCACAAATGCACAAACCTAAAGGAATATTTGCGACCGAGAGCTCTACGTGAGAATGTGGAGACCCACTTAGAAGCTCATCGACAAGAGTAGTACGAAGAACGACGTAGCTTTGTACAAGCTAGTAAGGGGAAAGGCTCTCGAGCAGGATGCTATACACCGCTCGATTGCGAGGAGCCAGCGACACGCGAAGCCAGACGGGAAGCTACCGCGGCACAGCGGCGTCGGTGTGGTGAAGAACGACCGTACCGTTGCCCAGGCAAAGCTTTGGACGACCAAACGGAAAGCACAGCCAGACGCTAGTGCAGCTCGTCGGAGTGAGGAACCTCAAACCACTGGATCTTCAAACGCGGCAGCCATGTGGTGGTTGTTTTATTTGCAGCAAGGATCATTGATTGAGCGAGTGTTCAGAAATTGGCGAAGCTGAGAAAGAAGAAATCATTGTCAAACGTGCCCCAAAAAGGCAACATGTCAAGCGATTTCGGGATAAGCTTTGTGCATCCTGTGAACACTTTGTCGCATCATGTTCATCTTTTTCGTAAGTCTGGTCGGTCTTCAGGGAGTGAGACAATGCGCCCTGTCCCCTCCAAACGAATGACCGTGTCCAAGGCGCAAGGGCACGGTAGTCCTGTAAACAGTTCAACCGGTGCCTTGTTGGCAAGGGATTGCACTGGTGAGTGGTTGAGACTTGACTGCACAAAGGGTAGCAACTAGGGCCGGTCCGAAGAACTCACTCTAAACTCCAGTATTAGCGCCTTCAGAACTTGTAGGATGTCTCTGTTTACTCGCTCGAAGCCATCATTTTCCCCCGGAGTGTAAACTAGTGTAAACTTCTGCTGAGATTTAAGTCGTCGACTGAGCTCTGCAATCACGCTGCTCGTAAGATGTGATCCACAATCACTAACCCAAAGTTGCGGTATCCCGAACCGACTGTACCAGTCAAGTATGGCACTGGCAGCTACTTCTGAAGTTGGATCATCACAAGCCACTAACTCAACGAAATGTGTAGCTTCGTCTTTTAGAATCAGAGCGTAGCGAGATGCTCCAAACGATTCACCAAGTGTAAGAAAGTATCTGTGCTAAGTAGTGTTTCGCTCAAAGGTATAGTGAGTTTCACTAAAAAGCCTTGGAATAATGGCGCCACCTTCCACGTGCAAGCACAATAGGCACTGCTGACAGAAGGCACGCACTTGCTCCATAACACCACTCATCTCGAACAGCCGATTCAAATGGTTCGCCAAGACGTGCATGCCACGGTGACCACCACAATGTACCACGTTGAATTACGTCAGCAGCCTTAGATAATATCCAAATTCTCCCGTGTACTCGCCACACTCCATCCCCATCCTTTGCCGCTGGTCTTGGGCTTTATGTGCTCTTTGTACTTCAGCAATTTCTGGAAGTGAGGGCCACACGAACCCTTCCGAGTCCAGTGGCCGTGGATCTATCGGCCCAAGTGTCTCTGGTGCTTCACTGGATAAAATGCCACGTTTCCGTTTGCTACGCGTGATCCGTTTCGCAGCGCCGCGCTGTGCACTGTACTTCGGCTGACCACCCCACCTTGAGATGAGATCGGCCCTACACGTTATTCACTCTCTCAATGTGCCCGATCGAGTATCGATACTCCACCAGTTTCGTCGACCAACGAGGTAATTTATCGCGCATTGTAGTTGTGGGTTCCTTGCTTGGCGCGAACGAGTGAATAATTCTTTGGTGGTCACAGTAAATCTTAAATCCCTGTGGCCTCAAAGGCAGGTATTCCAATTTCTCGCAGACATGCACAATAGTGAATGATTCGTTTTCGATGACGCTCCAATTGAGCGCTGACCCCGAGAGCGATCCACCCATGCAAATTAACAGCTCGTGTTGCTGCTCTTGACTCGGTTTGTCATGTTGCCACTGCCCAACTTGAGTTATCACGGGGTTCCAGTCCGTGTCTGATGCGTCCGACAACAAACAGAGTTGCTTGGTTGGGTCTGGGTACGCTAGCATTGCTGAGTGCGAAAGCAAATCCTTCACTTTCGTGAACGCCTCCAATTCATCTGCAGAGAAACTTACTCGAATACCAGCAGCAGCGCTCTTGCTGCGTTTTGTACCCTGAAGCGATCGATCCAGCAGTTTTTGTAGAGGCTTCACCACTCGAGCGTAATCAACAAGTCCGTCACGCATCCAGTTCGTAGCATAAACGAACTGCTGCAGCTCAGCCGCTGTAAATGGCACTGATCTCTTCTGAAGCGTCTCAATACGTTCACGGTCGTGGCCCACACCGTTCTCGTTGATTATCCGACCGCACCACTTGATCTCAGTCTGGAACAACTTGCACTTTTTCGGGTTTAACTTGAATCCTACTTCGTCAAGTCGACGCAGAATAGACTCGATAACGCTCATTAGCTCACTGACCGTATCACCAAATGCCTGTAGATCATCTATCCAAACAAGCACAGAGTCGTGAAAGTAATCCTTAAGTACTTCCTCCATTGTCGATTGAAAAAAGCAAAGCAGCATTCGTGCAGCCCTGCGGCACTCTGGCAAGAGTGAAAACCCCACGATCTGTCATGTACGAGAGCAGTTCTTGAGAGTCAATGTGCAAAGGAAGCTGCCAAAACCCTTGATAAAATCAAAGATCGCATATAATTTATTTCCTTTGCGTTGATGCAGTCGTACTTGCAGGCTGGGCATGACACCTGCAATGAGTTCAGTCATATCGTTGAAAGGACAATAGTAGTTGGTTTGCCGGAACTCGTCACTACCAGGGTTTCTTACTGGCAGAGCTGCACAGGCCCATCTACTTGACTTGTTCTCCTTTACCCATCCCAGACGCACTAACTCGGCGTTGAACTGGGCTATAAATGCAGACTTTCCAGAGCTATATTGGCAAACTTTGCACCTGCGAGCAAAGTTTGCCAATATAGCTCTGGAAAGTCTTGCATTTGGTTTCAATCGAATCTTTAGCGGAGGTACCTTTGTAGGAGGGTCGTCTCCAAGAATTAGTCTCCATCCGTTCAAAGAGAATAGAATGGCACGTAACCGTTCTTCTTCGGCTCCAGGTGAAATAATCCCGCGGTTCAGGCAATCTGTAACCATCCCATCGATCACTTCTACAACGTTCCCATCTTGTGTGACGCTACGCACAGGCACTCCAGTTGGCTCTCCAAATGAGTCATCATCATCCCAATTCTGCGATGTGAGCTGTTCTAGCTCTCGATCGACATCGATCCCTAGCTCCGCCAAATACACTCGGCCCACAATCAACTCATCATCATCTGACTCGACGATTAGGCACCGCTTCTGGTCCTGACATCGAACTGGACCGGCGGCTGTGTTTAAACACGAATACACATTCACGCTGTGAGCTGCAGTAGGAATCGCCCCACCTACTCCACTGGCTGATCCAATTCCACTTGCGCAGTAGCACAATCAAGATCATGTAACTCTTCCACCATCTTCTGAGAGATTATATTCCACTCTGAACCGCTATCGGCGCAGTAATGAACCTCGACCACTGCATTTAATGTAGCAGTCGGTCGGTTTGGTCGTGGGTCTTCTCACGCGGGTTTACGCGTTTGTGGAAGATGTGCGGAAACGTCAGAATAAGCGATATCGGTCCCGGTATCACTATGAGCGTGAAGTCAATTTTGCTGTCGGTGACTACGTTCTTCGGTCTCGGGTAGACGAAAAACAGCACTTCAATAAACTCAGGGTGACATGGGTCGGCCCGTATCGAGCGACTGGTGCGGCTGAGTACTACTTCATTGTGGAGCACCTAGTGACAAGAAAAACGGTGAAGGAACACCCTTCCCGACCCAAGCACTACGCCGATTCTTCACTTAACACCACAGCCGATTTAATCGATCACGTAGCGTCACAAGGAACATTACTGACAGTGGATTCACTAGTGGACTACCGCTACAACAACAACATGAAAGCGTTCGAAGTCAAGGTCAAGTGGCAAGGTCTTGAAGATATTGAAGATTCTTGGGAACCAGCAAAGACTCTCAGCAAGGACGTACCACAGCTCATGACAAACGACGCCAACGACACAAACGACGAACGTCTACGGCACGCAGTAGCAGCCGTACTACATCGTAAGGCAATGAGGACAAACAAAATTTCAGCACCATGGCTTCGACTTAACATTTCCTGATACGACCTATCGACGGACAAGGCCCTCAACGGAGTACAAGTGCATCGCTGTCTACGAAAGCTGGGGGGGGGCGCTGTGATGGTGGACGCTAGCCCTGGACAAGCTGTCCTAACCACGAGCACTTCAAGACAGGCTGCTGATGATTATGGGCAACAAGTATTCGACCACAAGCTGCAGCATGCAGCTGTAACTGCACTTGCAACTGCAACTACAACTAGCCTCTCCCTGGACTGGCAGGCGAGAGCAACGAAGAGTAGAGACTTATACTACAGCTCAGTTCACATTTTGTTTTCAACAGCTCAATACACGTTGACTGTTGGTTGGAATTCCAGCCCCCAAAATCGTGTGGAAGAACGTCACACTGACTGCCAGATAGGTAACATTATTTGGTTTTGCTGAATCCTCCAACAAAATAACAATAGCATTTTCGGAACCCCTTGATAGGATTCCTCTCCAGGAATGCATCAAATGCATCCAAATACGTGCATCCAACTACGTGCATCTAACAATGCTACTTGCTAACGCCAAACGGCAGAAGAAGATGAAAAAACGAGTCCACCTGACACCCTGAAGCAAAGCTTTAAGGGGAAGGGAGCAGCTGAATTGCCCTGACGCCCTTTCTTGGGGGCTCTCCAGGATAACACGCGACTCAAAAGATGAAACTTCAGTATCCGAAGATGGCCCCGAATTATATGTTGCAGAAAAAATAAATGCTATAAAAACTAGTCAAGATGTTTGACCAGTTGACTATCGGGCCAGCATATTCACGGGGATCATGAAGAGTTAGCAAGATATTGCTCCAATATAGTTTTAAAAACGGCATTTTTTTATTTTTGGAAGTGCTCATATTGACATTTTTATTACGGCAAAACTTTGCCACCAATACTGTACTTTCCGACCTCTGAGTTGATGAAAAAAGTTATCAGATCAAAATTCAAAAGTGGCTAGGTAGTTGAAAATGAGTTCCCGAGGTAAATCGCACTTGCTCGGCCTCCTGGGATGGCGCACTTCGACAATTTTAAGGCGTATCACTTTGAGGTTCTCCCTATGAGGCCTCTGTGCAGTGATCGCAAAGTTGCGTTCTTGAGCGTCATGAGGACTGAATACGCTGAAAATAGAAGGAGGAAACACTCGTCGCTGTTGCCTGCACTCCAAGTTTGCTGCGCCACATGCAACTCGCAAGGTTTACATTCGAGCGTACAATTTCTTCGAGACTAGACGTTATCACCTGCCAATTTGAGTTACTTAAGCTTGGTTCGCCGTACGTCGTTATATTTGTTAAAATGGCCATCAGGTTGTTTTTCACTGTCAGTCAAAGGATACAGGGTGCACCACTTTAATGTGAGTTGGTGAGTCGGGAACATCGTGAATGAGTCTGTCAGCAATCGATCATTACCACTACAATGGCCATAAGTTTGGGTTCAGTAAGCTCGGGAACTGTAGAGCGCGTAGCAGGAGGTGATGCATTTCTGCCTCGTTTGAGAACGTAATGAGGAGAGGTCTTGCCCCCAATTGGGACGGTGCAGTCGCAGCCAAAGCCGCTTCACGCGACGAAATCGATTGTCCGTTCCTAGGCTAGATCATGCGCACTACTTGTGTGGTGGTGGCGGGCCTGTTGACTCAACAGGCCCTAGGCGTCAACAGTGTTGACGCCCATGCTGTAGCTTTCATAGTCTTTCCACGATCTCGTGGTCTTTATGGACCCTGTGAGCCTATATTTGAAAGTTTCAATTTGAGACTTTCTATTATTATGTGTGGAAGCTTGTGTATACCTGGCGGGTGCGCAGCAGTAGTGTAGGGCCACAGCGAGGTGAGAACGTAGATAACAGCAACGCAGGAACACGAAGTCTTATTGTCCACGAGGATGTTTGGGATTGAGGCTCGAAGGTTACAACCCCCTCTCAGCTATACACACAGTATGGCCGTATAGTAGATCATCCTACGTATCCAGTAACACTCAGAACTGCTGTTGTGAGAGCTCGACACGCCATCCTCACAGTATTGTACTGGCAGCTTGCAGCCTTGCAGCCTTGCAGCTTCGAAATGCGAAAGCTGAGCCATGCGACGTGAGGAGAGTCGCCATTATGAAGAGAGGAGATCCATTACACGTGTATGATTACAGTTTTGAGCTCCATAATGAAGAGAGATCAAGCTGTTCGTACTCACGAGCTGTAATGGTCCCACCTTGGAGAAATCCTTTCTGTACGAAACGCCGTTACTGCCTCGTCGCCCTATAAAAGCATAAAAGTTGTGCGCCCGTCAACTGTCGGTCAGTGCCTCGTTGCCAACGACGGTTAAAATCACTTGAGGCGTTTAATTCCGAGTCACCGCTGTGCGCAACACTCTGGCTTGGATTTTTTGATGCGTTGTCCGGCGCGAAAAGAATATCGAAATGGAAAAAAATGACAGATCCTGGTACTATTCAATTAGCACTCGCCAGATAATTAGATGTGCAACTTGGCCAGAGTACCAAGATCTGGCTAATTTAGTACATGTACACCAGAATCTGTCAATTTCCGTCTCAAAAGTTAAAAGGTGTTCACTCCAGGACAAGGATGTGAAGCGTGGGTGCAATCAAGGCCATCGCCGTCGATGTGCCAGGGGCGGGAAAGGATTGTTTCGTTGCTGTTTACGTCGGCAACTGCTCCTTTCGATACACTCATGCAATCCTACCTATCAAAAGTCACTCAATATTATTGAGTGAACTTTGAGTCAATAATGTTCGTCACCTCCATCCATCTCTTAGCTAACCGATGGAATCGATAAATATCACATTATGATTCATTGCTGGCAACTTCGCTTGGCTTGTTGCTCCTTTGAGTCGTTGGACATGTTACCGTGTTGCCTTTTGGATTGGCTTTTCGGTTACCAACGGTGGCCCGTTTCGACCATTACACACGCTGCCTGTCAAACACCTCACGGATGCTATATTAGAGTTTCTGACCTGTGATTGGTAGAAACAATGTTCCGTCCTGCATTAAACCATGCAATGGTGTATACTTTTCCTGTTTCCAGCGATACTCACTCTTTTTGAACCTGATCCGCAGCTTGTCTCCCCCTCTTTGGTAGAAGCCACAAGCCAATTCTTACCCTTCAGGAGCGTGAAGGCAGTATATCCCCCAACTCTTTATGATGAGTACAGCCACCGCCATGCAGTCGGCGGCGGAGCAGGCCGAGGCCGAGGCGCAACTGGCCTGGGAGCGCGAGATGGAGCTGGCAGTGCAGGGTCGCGGCCGCACACGCAGTCGCTCCATCCTCGCGGACGACGAGGACGAGAATCAGAGAAGCGACCGCAGGAGACGCGGCACGGCGCTTCCTGATGATGTGCCGGCCTCAGAGAGCGCTCAGGACGCCGATAGACGCTCTAGAGCGCGTTGCTTCAGCTCTCGCGAGGCTGGAACGAGCGAGGACGACGATGCGCGAGCCAGGAGACGCAGCTGCTCGTTCTCGGCTCTGGAGCCTCCCAGAAACCTCGCGAGAGTCGATTCAGAGACAGAAGAAGATGCCGAGACTATGGCGAAGCGGGCCGCATCGCTTTCTAAGATCTACTTGGCCGGATCGGCTCCTGTGGACGTGTCCAAGCTGCAGGATGATAGTAAAATCGTGGGAGTTAAGAAGGTGGAGGTAGTCCAACCCACAGGTGCGCTGTCCGCTGCAGCGCTGGACGCTCTTTCCGAGGGATTGCAACTGTCCGTGGACAATAGTCCCATGCCGCCGTCGGGATACGGAGATGAGCAGCTCACGGAAGAACAGCTGGAGGAGAAGAAGATGGAGGAGGAGGAAGACCATAAACTCAAGGCGGAGAAGCTCACCGCCAGGAGGTCGCTCAGTGTGAGAGCCTCACTGTTTCGAAACAAAATGTTCAAGAGCACCTCGAGATTACTGGGGAACTCGGAAGAGGGCGCCGAGTTGGAAGCGGCAAGAATTGCCGGACAGAGAACTACTGGCGCTGAGAAGCTGACGAACGAGGTGACGGCGGAAACAGTCCCCGTGGTCCCGAAGAAGAGGCATAAACTCAAGTTGTTGCTGCTTGGAGATAGCGGTACGTTAATTACCTGGCGTGGACATGTGGAGTTTGGTGCGATACTGACCATGTTTTGTGATGGGTTATACCCTACAGGTGTCGGTAAAACGAGTTTGATGCGCGTATTCTCTGGTGATGAGTTCTCCGAGTCGATGCTGGCCACTGCTGGGTACGTAAATGCTGTGGGTGTGGAGATTAACCTGACAATCGCATTTAACCTTTTATATAACCTCTTTGTAGTGTGGATTTCAAGCTTCGACATATTAATGTTGCGGACGAAGCGATCACTCTCCAGATCTGGGATACCGCAGGTCAAGAGCGTTTCCATCGTATCACTGCTAGTACGTTTGGAGGGTTTTCAAATGTTTTTTTTTCTATGGTTTTCTAACGCTTTGGCGTCTTTGCAGCATATTACAAGGGTGCGAACGGCATTGTCCTCGTGTACGACGTTAGCGACAGACGCAGCTTCGACAGTACGTGGCTGGATAGACTTATGGATGACCGTGCGAGATGATTTATACTGATCGTAACTGTGTGTTGCAGATGTTGGTTACTGGATGAACAACATTCGACAGTACTCGACTCCGACGCAGATGCCTGCGATGCTGCTCGTAGGAAACAAAATCGATCTGCCAAATCGCGTGGTGACGCTGGAGGAAGGTCAAGCAGCTGCAAGCCAATATGGCTGCCGATTTATTGGTACGTCGATGAAATATTGCAACAGCATTTCTGATATCAGCTAAGCTTAATTTTTGTTTAATTTTTTTGCAGAAACGAGTGCAAAGACGTCAGAAAACACGAACGGCGCGCTCGAAACTATTGCGCGTGATGCGTACATGATGAGTGTCAACCGTAAGTGGACACTGCTGTTTAGACCCATTGGACTTGTTTCTAACTGCTTTATTGGACTTTCATTTTTTTTTCTTGCAGCCGCCCTTACACAAAAAATGGTGATGGACCGGGAGAAGACGCTGGCTGGTCGCCGTAATAAGGAAAATTGCGTTATTCAGTAGAGAACGTTCGCAGTTTTCTGCACCCTCTCCGCCCGATCAGTACTAAAGGCAATTAGTCTTGGTAGCAGTGAACCAAGTAAACGAACAGCGCGAAGAGATCAGGGAGTGCTACCGATAAGGGGGTAGACACACCCGGCCAGCAAGAGCACACAAGCCAATATTTAACTCATTGTAGCGGACGGCTGGCACAAAATATTAACAACTCGCAGCATCCGTCTATTGTTGTACTTTCGCTCTACTGCTGCTCTTGGTCTGATGGTCGAGTCTCCACCCGAGAGCGCAAGAACTTTTCGGCCTCGGCCTTGCGGTCCGGATTGTTCATAACCTCCATGAATTCACGGGTTTGACGCGCTCGGAGACGGTACGCAGTAGTGCAGAATAGCCTGCCAGCAACAATAGTTAGGTAACGCATTCGAAGTACTGTTGGATTTCTTTGGCTTTACCAGCTGCCCCCGCCGACGAGTCCGAAAGCGCCAATCGCCCAGTCGCACGACGAGCGGACGAGTCTGGTGGTGCGGAAACGGTGGGCGCCGATAACACTGGCGACGCCAATGCCCCACATGAGACCAGTGCGGAAACACGGAGGGTTCTTGAGCACCTCGTCGGTGGACGTGGACGACATTTTTAAGTTTCTTTTTGATAGATTTCTTAATTATTGTGCATTAGGATAAAACAAATTATTTGTTTTACTTTGAGTCGAAATTTCGCAGTTGATGGCGACGACATTTTCAAATAGAAGTAAATAATCAGTTTCTTTTCGTTAAATTTCTTGAGTATTGTGTAGTAAGATACAACAAATTATTTGTTTTGTGCCAGATTAGATCTATTTTAAGTCAAAATTTCGATAAAGAGCAGTTGATGGCGCCGAATCTGAGCGTTTTCGTTACATTCATGTGAACTTGCGACAGTTCGAGCATTATGAGGTCGATGATAACGATGGAAAGCATCAATGCCAGTACCTGCGAGAAGCACCGCGGCTACTCAAGGCAGTAGCCCACGTCGGTATCACAGCCTGAAAGAGTATTTTACCTGAGAATGGTAATATATCCGTAAGCTATCGAGAGGGTAGTTTGAATGGGAGCTCATGCCTCGATTGTAGTTCGCAACGATAGATACCTCAGGCGATCGGAGTAGTGAGTTATTGAAAAAGTATTATCCAATTTAGTGGAACGGAACACTATTTCACTCCAGGTGCAGATATAAAGCTGCACGGGATAAGACTGAAGATTTGACAGCGAGCTGACGGAGATTAAGGTCCCAGTGACAATGCAGTTGGTAACTAGCAGTACAAGTAGCGACGCAGTGTTGGCGTATCTTCAAAAAGGGCAGAAAGAAATTAGCACAATTCGGGCTCAGTGGCAGCAATATACTGACGGGGAGAGACTCGACCGCGATATGTATTTGTGCTGGAATTTATGAAAGTGGATCTAGGACCCTGGTAATTCACATGGCCAAGATGCTGGTGTCATTTGTGGAGTGTGCTAGTGCTGACCTTCGCAGCTTGCAACACCGGACGGAATACTTGACAGGCACCACAGGTCGCAAATTTTCGTCGCAGTGGCGACGATGTTATTATCGCGGTCTCGGATGGTGCAGACGTCGCTGAAGAAAACTGTGAGGTTCGCCTTGCATGGTTGCTTCACGGAGATGAGGCTACGCTCAAGCCATTCATCGAGGTAAGCACCCGTAAGAAAGATTGGTTTTATAATTCCGCCTACCAGCGCTATAACGACGCAGCTTCCCTTTGCTGTAGCCTCGTTGACAGCTCCGTTTGCGACCCGGATTGGTAAATGCGATGGCTCTAGGCCTGGCATGAGGTCACGGTTACCACATAAGTAATGTGTTGCTACTGAATCTAGTAGCCACTCTAACGAATTAGTTGACAAAGTTGTTGTGGCCACTGCAGTCCAGACATCACCTTCGTCGCTGGAATTAACTTCATCAGCACTACCACTTTTGTCGCACGCATTGACGCTAGTGGGCGTCCGAGGAAAGGTCATCGCTGATGACAGTGGCGACACTCCACCGTGAAAGGCCCAGACAGTAGGTTTGGCATTACTACATGCAGGAGTGTAAGGACTCGCAGGCGAAACTTACCGAGTGACTACGACGCGCTTGTTGTAATCTCGCTGAGAAAGCGTGCAAGGTAGACGAAATAGAAGAAGCAGAAAGAAAGAAAAGATGTTCCCACACCGGGACTCGAACCCGGGTCTGCTGGGTGAGAGCCAGCTATCCTAACCGCCTAGACT